>NW_025062493.1:0-39205 GCF_018153295.1 Drosophila grimshawi | reverse complement strand
TTGATTCTGCATCAATAGCTGAAAATATGTAGTCTCGAAGTCATTTCGAGAAATTGACGTTTTAAGTTTCTGTTTCCAAATTCAAACGGATGTATCTTCGCCAATAATTGTCAGAAGTTAGAATTTCTTTCAACATTATGAAGCCCTTTTTATATATTTTGATTCTGCATCAAAAGCTGAAAATATGTAGTCGCGAAGTCATTTCGAGAAATTGACGTTTTAAGTTTCTGTTTCCAAATTCAAACGGATGTATCTTCGCCAATAATTGTCAGAAGTTAGAATTTCTTTCAATATTATGAAGCCCTTTTTTTATATTTTGATTCTGCATCAAAAGCTGAAAATATGTAGTCTCGAAGTCATTTCGAGAAATTGACGTTTTAAGTTTCTGTTTCCAAATTCAAACGGATGTATCTTCGCCAATAATTGTCAGAAGTTAGAATTTCTTTCAACATTATGAAGCCCTTTTATATATTTTGATTCTGCATCAAAAGCTGAAAATACTCGTATGTAGTCTCGAAGTCATTTCGAGAAGTTGACGTTTTAAGTTTCTGTTTCCAAATTCAAACGGATGTATCTTCGCCAATAATTGTCAGAAGTTAGAATTTCTTTCAACATTATGAAGCCCTTTTTATATATTTTGATTCTGCATCAAAAGCTGAAAATATGTAGTCTCGAAGTCATTTCGAGAAATTGACGTTTTAAGTTTCTGTTTCCAAATTCAAACGGATGTATCTTCGCCAATAATTGTCAGAAGTTAAAATTTCTTTCAACATTATGAAGCCTTTTTATATATTTTGACTCTGCATCAAAAGCTGAAAATATGTAGTCTCGAAGTCATTTCGAGAAACTGACGTTTAAAGTTTCTGTTTCCAAATTCAAACGAATGTATCTTCGCCAATAATTGTCAGAAGTTAGAATTTCTTTCAACATTATGAAGCCCTTTTTATATATTTTGATTCTGCTTCAAAAGCTGAAAATATGTAGTCTCGAAGTCATTTCGAGAAATTGACGTTTTAAGTTTCTGTTTCCAAATTCAAACGGATGTATCTTCGCCAATAATTGTCAGAAGTTAGAATTTCTTTCAACATTATGAAGCCCTTTTTATATATTTTGATTCTGCATCAAAAGCTGAAAATATGTAGTCTCGAAGTCATTTCGAGATATTGGCGGTTTAAGTTTCTTTTCCCAAATTCAAACGGATGTATCTTCGCCAATAATTGTCAGAAGTCAGAATTTCTTTCAACATTATGAAGCCCTTTTTATATATTTTGACTCTGCTCCAAAAGCTGAAAATCTGTAGTCTCGAAGTCATTTCGAGAAATTTACGTTTTAAGTTTCTGTTTCCAAATTCAAACGGATGTATCTTCGCCAATAATTGTCAGAAGTTAGAATTTCTTTCAACATTATGAAGCCCTTTTTATATATTTTGATTCTGCATCAAAAGCTGATAATATGTAGTCTCGAAGTCATTTCGAGATATTGGCGGTTTAAGTTTCTTTTCCCAAATTCAAACGGATGTATCTTCGCCAATAATTGTCAGAAGTCAGAATTTCTTTCAACATTATGAAGCCCTTTTTATATATTTTGATTCTGCATCAAATGCTGAAAATATGTAGTCTCGAAGTCATTTCGAGAAATTGACGTTTTAAGTTTCTGTTTCCAAATTCCAACTGATGTATCTTCGCCAATAATTGTCAGAAGTTAGAATTTCTTTCAATATTATGAAGCCCTTTTTATATATTTTGATTCTGCATCAAAAGCTGAAAATATGTAGTCTCGAAGTCATTTCGAGAAATTGACGTTTTAAGTTTCTGTTTCCAAATTCAAATGGGTGTATCTTCGCCAATAAATTGTCAGAAGTAAGAATTTTCTTTCAACATTATGAAGCCCCTTTTTTATATATTTTGATTCTGCATCAAATGCTGAAAATATGTAGTCTCGAAGTCATTTCGAGAAATTGACGTTTTAAGTTTCTGTTTCCAAATTCAAACGGATGTATCTTCGCCCAATAATTGTCAGAAGTTAGAATTTCTTTCAACATTATGAAGCCCTTTTTATATATTTTGACTCTGCATCAAAAGCTGAAAATATGTAGTCTCGAAGTCATTTCGAGAAATTGACGTTTTAAGTTTCTGTTTCCAAATTCAAACGGATGTATCTTCGCCAATAATTGTCAGAAGTTAGAATTTCTTTTAACATTATGAAGCCCTTTTTATATATTTTGATTCTGCATCAAAAGCTGAAAATATGTAGCCTCGAAGTCATTTCGAGAAATTGACGTTTTAAGTTTCTGTTTCCAAATTCAAACGGATGTATCTTCGCCAATAATTGTCAGAAGTTAGAATTTCTTTCAATATTATGAAGCCCCTTTTTATATATTTTGATTCTGCATCAAAAGCTGAAAATATGTAGTCTCGAAGTCATTTCGAGAAATTGACGTTTTAAGTTTCTGTTTCCAAATTCAAATTAATGTATCTTCGCCAATAATTGTCAGAAGTCAGAATTTCTTTCAACATTATGAAGCCCTTTTTATATATTTTGATTCTGCATCAAAAGCTGAAAATATGTAGTCTCGAAGTCATTTCGAGAAATCGACGTTTTAAGTTTCTGTTTCCAAATTCAAACGGATGTATCTTCGCCAATAATTGTCAGAAGTTAGAATTTCTTTCAACATTATGAAGCCCTTTTTATATATTTTGATTCTGCATCAAAAGCTGAAAATATGTAGTCTCGAAGTCATTTCGAGAAATTGACGTTTTAAGTTTCTGTTTCCAAATTCAAACGGATGTATCTTCGCCAATAATTGTCAGAAGTTAGAATTTCTTTCAACATTATGAAGCCCTTTTATATATTTTGACTCTGCTTCAAAAGCTGAAAATATGTAGTCTCGAAGTCATTTCGAGAAATTGACGTTTTAAGTTTCTGTTTCCAAATTCAAACGGATGTATCTTCGCCAATAATTGTCAGAAGTTAGAATTTCTTTCAACATTATGAAGCCCTTTTTATATATTTTGATTCTGCATCAAAAGCTGAAAATATGTAGTCTCGAAGTCATTTCGAGAAATTGACGTTTTAAGTTTCTGTTTCCAAATTCAAACGGATGTATCTTCGCCAATAATTGTCAGAAGTTAGAATTTCTTTCAACATTATGAAGCCCTTTTTATATATTTTGATTCTGCATCAAAAGCTGAAAATATGTAGTCTCGAAGTCATTTCGAGATATTGGCGGTTTAAGTTTCTTTTCCCAAATTCAAACGGATGTATCTTCGCCAATAATTGTCAGAAGTCAGAATTTCTTTCAACATTATGAAGCCCTTTTTATATATTTTGACTCTGCTCCAAAAGCTGAAAATCTGTAGTCTCGAAGTCATTTCGAGAAATTTACGTTTTAAGTTTCTGTTTCCAAATTCAAACGGATGTATCTTCGCCAATAATTGTCAGAAGTTAGAATTTCTTTCAACATTATGAAGCCCTTTTTATATATTTTGACTCTGCTTCAAAAGCTGAAAATATGTAGTCTCGAAGTCATTTCGAGAAATTGACGTTTTAAGTTTCTGTTTCCAAATTCAAACGGATGTATCTTCGCCAATAATTGTCAGAAGTTAGAATTTCTTTCAACATTATGAAGCCCTTTTTATATATTTTGATTCTGCATCAAATGCTGAAAATATGTAGTCTCGAAGTCATTTCGAGAAATTGACGTTTTAAGTTTCTGTTTCCAAATTGAAACGGATGTATCTTCGCCAATAATTGTCAGAAGTTAGAATTTCTTTCAACATTATGAAGCCCTTTTTATATATTTTGACCCTGCATCAAAAGCTGAAAATATGTAGTCTCGAAGGCATTTCGAGAAATTGACGTTTTAAGTTTCTGTTTCCAAATTCAAACGGATGTATCTTCGCCAATAATTGTCAGAAGTTAGAATTTCTTTTAACATTATGAAGCCCTTTTTATATATTTTGACTCTGCATCAAAAGCTGAAAATATGTAGTCTCGAAGTCATTTCGAGATATTGACGTTTTAAGTTTCTGTTTCCAAATTCAAACGGATGTATCTTCGCCAATAATTGTCAGAAGTTAGAATTTCTTTCAACATTATGAAGCCCTTTTTATATATTTTGATTCTGCATCAAAAGCTGAAAATATGTAGTCTCGAAGTCATTTCGAGAAATTGACGTTTTAAGTTTCTGTTTCCAAATTCAAATGGATGTATCTTCGCCAATAATTGTCAGAAGTCAGAATTTCTTTCAACATTATGAAGCCCTTTTTATATATTTTGATTCTGCATCAAAAGCTGAAAATATGTAGTCTCGAAGTCATTTCGAGAAATTGACGTTTTAAGTTTCTGTTTCCAAATTCAAACGGATGTATCTTCGCCAATAATTGTCAGAAGTTAGAATTTCTTTCAACATTATGAAGCCCTTTTTATATATTTTGATTCTGCATCAAAAGCTGAAAATATGTAGTCTCGAAGTCATTTCGAGATATTGGCGGTTTAAGTTTCTTTTCCCAAATTCAAACGGATGTATCTTCGCCAATAATTGTCAGAAGTCAGAATTTCTTTCAACATTATGAAGCCCTTTTTATATATTTTGATTCTGCATCAAAGGCTGAAAATATGTAGTCTTGAAGTCATTTCGAGAAATTGACGTTTTAAGTTTCTGTTTCCAAATTCAAACGGATGTATCTTCGCCAATAATTGTCAGAAGTTAGAATTTCTTTCAATATTATGAAGCCCTTTTTATATATTTTGACTCTGCTTCAAAAGCTGAAAATATGTAGTCTCGAAGTCATTTCGAGAAATTGACGTTTTAAGTTTCTGTTTCCAAATTCAAACGGATGTATCTTCGCCAATAATTGTCAGAAGTTAGAATTTCTTTCAACATTATGAAGCCCTTTTTATATATTTTGATTCTGCATCAAATGCTGAAAATATGTAGTCTCGAAGTCATTTCGAGAAATTGACGTTTTAAGTTTCTGTTTCCAAATTCAAACGGATGTATCTTCGCCAATAATTGTCAGAAGTTAGAATTTCTTTCAACATTATGAAGCCCTTTTTATATATTTTGACCCTGCATCAAAAGCTGAAAATATGTAGTCTCGAAGGCATTTCGAGAAATTGACGTTTTAAGTTTCTTTTCCCAAATTCAAACGGATGTATCTTCGCCAATAATTGTCAGAAGTCAGAATTTCTTTCAACATTATGAAGCCCTTTTTATATATTTTGACTCTGCTTCAAAAGCTGAAAATATGTAGTCTCGAAGTCATTTCGAGAAATTGACGTTTTAAGTTTCTGTTTCCAAATTCAAACGGATGTATCTTCGCCAATAATTGTCAGAAGTTAGAATTTCTTTCAACATTATGAAGCCCTTTTTATATATTTTGATTCTGCATCAAAAGCTGAAAATATGTAGTCTCGAAGTCATTTCGAGATATTGGCGGTTTAAGTTTCTTTTCCCAAATTCAAACGGATGTATCTTCGCCAATAATTGTCAGAAGTCAGAATTTCTTTCAACATTATGAAGCCCTTTTTATATAATTTGACTCTGCTCCAAAAGCTGAAAATCTGTAGTCTCGAAGTCATTTCGAGAAATTGACGTTTTAAGTTTCTGTTTCCAAATTCAAACGGATGTATCTTCGCCAATAATTGTCAGAAGTTAGAATTTCTTTCAACATTATGAAGCCCTTTTTATATATTTTGATTCTGCATCAAAAGCTGAAAATATGTAGTCTCGAAGTCATTTCGAGAAATTGACGTTTTAAGTTTCTGTTTCCAAATTCAAATGGATGTATCTTCGCCAATAATTGTCAGAAGTCAGAATTTCTTTCAACATTATGAAGCCCTTTTTATATATTTTGATTCTGCATCAAAAGCTGAAAATAAGTAGTCTCGAAGTCATTTCGAGAAATTGACGTTTTAAGTTTCTGTTTCCAAATTCAAACGGATGTATCTTCGCCAATAATTGTCAGAAGTTAGAATTTCTTTCAACATTATGAAGCCCTTTTTATATATTTTGATTCTGCATCAAAAGCTGAAAATATGTAGTCTCGAAGTCATTTCGAGATATTGGCGGTTTAAGTTTCTTTTCCCAAATTCAAACGGATGTATCTTCGCCAATAATTGTCAGAAGTCAGAATTTCTTTCAACATTATGAAGCCCTTTTTATATATTTTGATTCTGCATCAAAGGCTGAAAATATGTAGTCTCGAAGTCATTTCGCGAAATTGACGTTTTAAGTTTCTGTTTCCAAATTCAAACGGATGTAGCTTCGCCAATAATTGTCAGAAGTTAGAATTTCTTTCAACATTATGAAGCCCTTTTTATATATTTTGATTCTGCATCAAAAGCTGAAAATATGTAGTCTCGAAGTCATTTCGAGAAATTGACGTTTTAAGTTTCTGTTTCCAAATTCAAACGGATGTATCTTCGCCAATAATTGTCAGAAGTTAGAATTTCTTTCAACATTATGAAGCCCTTTTTATATATTTTGATTCTGCATCAAAAGCTGAAAATATGTAGTCTCGAAGTCATTTCGAGAAATTGACGTTTTAAGTTTCTGTTTCCAAATTCAAACGGATGTATCTTCGCCAATAATTGTCAGAAGTTAGAATTTCTTTCAACATTATGAAGCCCTTTTTATATATTTTGATTCTGCATCAAAAGCAGAAAATATTGTAGTCTAGAGAGTCATTTCGAGATATTGGCGGTTCAAGATTCTTTTCCCCAAATTCAAACGTATATATCTTCGACCTATAACTGTCAGAAGTTAGAATTTCTTTCAACATTATGAAGCCCCTTTTATATATTTTGATTCTGCATCAAAAGCTGAAAATATGTAGTCTTGAAGTCATTTCGAGAAATAGACGTTTTAAGTTTCTGTTTCCAAATTCAAACGGATGTATCTTCGCCAATAATTTTCAGAAGTTAGAATTTCTTTCAACATTATGAAGCCCTTTTTATATATTTTGATTCTGCATCAAAAGCTGAAAATATGTAGTCTCGAAGTCATTTCGAGAAATCGACGTTTTAAGTTTCTGTTTCAAAATTCAAACGGATGTATCTTCGCCAATAATTGTCAGAAGTTAGAATTTCTTTCAACATTATGAAGCCCTTTTTATATAGTTTCATTCTGCATCAAAAGCTGAAAATATGTAGTCTCGAAGTCATTTCGAGAAATTGACGTTTTAAGTTTCTGTTTCCAAATTCAAACGGATGTATCTTCGCCAATAATTGTCAGAAGTTAGAATTTCTTTCAACATTATGAAGCCCTTTTTATATATTTTGATTCTGCATCAAAAGCTGAAAATATGTAGTCTCGAAGTCATTTCGAGAAATTGACGTTTTAAGTTTCTGTTTCCAAATTCAAATGGATGTATCTTCGCCAATAATTGTCAGAAGTTAGAATTTCTTTC
The DNA here is from genome assembly GCF_018153295.1 of Drosophila grimshawi. Taxonomy (NCBI): domain Eukaryota; kingdom Metazoa; phylum Arthropoda; class Insecta; order Diptera; family Drosophilidae; genus Drosophila; species Drosophila grimshawi. The sequence continues at coordinate 31,793 of NW_025062493.1, read as the reverse complement.
AACATTATGAAGCCCTTTTTATATATTTTGATTCTGCATCAAAAGCTGAAAATATGTAGTCTCGAAGTCATTTCGAGAAATTGACGTTTTAAGTTTCTGTTTCCAAATTCAAACGGATGTATCTTCGCCAATAATTGTCAGAAGTTAGAATTTCTTTCAATATTATGAAGCCCTTTTTATATATTTTTATTCTGCATCAAAAGCTGAAAATATGTAGTCTCGAAGTCATTTCGAGAAATTGACGTTTTAAGTTTCTGTTTCCAAATGCAAATGGATGTATCTTCGCCCATAATTGTCAGAAGTCAGAATTTCTTTCAACATTATGAAGCCCTTTTTATATATTTTGATTCTGCATCAAAAGCTGAAAATATGTAGTCTCGAAGTCATTTCGAGAAATCGACGTTTTAAGTTTCTGTTTCCAAATTCAAACGGATGTATCTTCGCCAATAATTGTCAGAAGTTAGAATTTCTTTCAACATTATGAAGCCCTTTTTATATATTTTGATTCTGCATCAAAAGCTGAAAATATGTAGTCTCGAAGTCATTTCGAGAAATTGACGTTTTAAGTTTCTGTTTCCAAATTCAAATGGGTGTATCTTCGCCAATAATTGTCAGAAGTTAGAATTTCTTTCAACATTATGAAGCCCTTTTTATATATTTTGATTCTGCATCAAAAGCTGAAAATATGTAGTCTCGAAGTCATTTCGAGAAATTGACGTTTTAAGTTTCTGTTTCCAAATTCAAACGGATGTATCTTCGCCAATAATTGTCAGAAGTTAGAATTTCTTTCAACATTATGAAGCCCTTTTTATATATTTTGATTCTGCATCAAAAGCTGAAAATATGTAGTCTCGAAGTCATTTCGAGAAATTGACGTTTTAAGTTTCTGTTTCCAAATTCAAACGGATGTATCTTCGCCAATAATTGTCAGAAGTTAGAATTTCTTTCAACATTATGAAGCCCTTTTTATATATTTTGATTCTGCATCAAAAGCTGAAAATATGTAGTCTCGAAGTCATTTCGAGAAATTGACGTTTTAAGTTTCTGTTTCCAAATTCAAATGGATGTATCTTCGCCAATAATTGTCAGAAGTTAGAATTTCTTTCAACATTATGAAGCCCTTTTTATATATTTTGATTCTGCATCAAAAGCTGAAAATATGTAGTCTCGAAGTCATTTCGAGAAATTGACGTTTTAAGTTTCTGTTTCCAAATTCAAACGGATGTATCTTCGCCAATAATTGTCAGAAGTTAGAATTTCTTTCAACATTATGAAGCCCTTTTTATATATTTTGATTCTGCATCAAAAGCTGAAAATATGTAGTCTCGAAGTCATTTCGAGAAATTGACGTTTTAAGTTTCTGTTTCCAAATTCAAACGGATGTATCTTCGCCAATAATTGTCAGAAGTTAGAATTTCTTTCAATATTATGAAGCCCTTTTTATATATTTTGATTCTGCATCAAAAGCTGAAAATATGTAGTCGCGAAGTCATTTCGAGAAATTGACGTTTTAAGTTTCTGTTTCCAAATTCAAATGGATGTATCTTCGCCAATAATTGTCAGAAGTCAGAATTTCTTTCAACATTTGAAGCCCTTTTTATATATTTTGATTCTGCATCAAAAGCTGAAAATATGTAGTCTCGAAGTCATTTCGAGAAATCGACGTTTTAAGTTTCTGTTTCCAAATTCAAACGGATGTATCTTCGCCAATAATTGTCAGAAGTTAGAATTTCTTTCAACATTATGAAGCCCTTTTTATATATTTTGACTCTGCTTCAAAAGCTGAAAATATGTAGTCTCGAAGTCATTTCGAGAAATTGACGTTTTAAGTTTCTGTTTCCAAATTCAAACGGATGTATCTTCGCCAATAATTGTCAGAAGTTAGAATTTCTTTCAACATTATGAAGCCCTTTTTATATATTTTGATTCTGCATCAAAAGCTGAAAATATGTAGTCTCGAAGTCATTTCGAGATATTGGCGGTTTAAGTTTCTTTTCCCAAATTCAAACGGATGTATCTTCGCCAATAATTGTCAGAAGTCAGAATTTCTTTCAACATTATGAAGCCCTTTTTATATATTTTGATTCTGCATCAAAAGCTGAAAATATGTAGTCTCGAAGTCATTTCGAGAAATTGACGTTTTAAGTTTCTGTTTCCAAATTCAAATGGATGTATCTTCGCCAATAATTGTCAGAAGTCAGAATTTCTTTCAACATTATGAAGCCCTTTTTATATATTTTGATTCTGCATCAAAAGCTGAAAATATGTAGTCTCGAAGTCATTTCGAGAAATTGACGTTTTAAGTTTCTGTTTCTAAATTCAAACGGATGTATCTTCGCCAATAATTGTCAGAAGTTAGAATTTCTTTCAACATTATGAAGCCCTTTTTATATATTTTGACTCTGCTTCAAAAGCTGAAAATATGTAGTCTCGAAGTCATTTCGAGAAATTGACGTTTTAAGTTTCTGTTTCCAAATTCAAACGGATGTATCTTCGCCAATAATTGTCAGAAGTTAGAATTTCTTTCAACATTATGAAGCCCCTTTTATATATTTTGATTCTGCATCAAAAGCTGAAAATATGTAGTCTTGAAGTCATTTCGAGATATTGGCGGTTTAAGTTTCTTTTCCCAAATTCAAACGGATGTATCTTCGCCAATAATTGGCAGAAGTCAGAATTTCTTTCAACATTATGAAGCCCTTTTTATATATTTTGACTCTGCATCAAAAGCAGAAAATATGTAGTCTCGAAGTCATTTCGAGAAATTGACGTTTTAAGTTTCTGTTTCCAAATTCAAACGGATGTATCTTCGCCAATAATTGTCAGAAGTTAGAATTTCTTTCAACATTATGAAGCCCTTTTTATATATTTTGATTCTGCATCAAAAGCTGAAAATATGTAGTCTCGAAGTCATTTCGAGAAATTGACGTTTTAAGTTTCTGTTTCCAAATTCAAATGGATGTATCTTCGCCAATAATTGTCAGAAGTCAGAATTTCTTTCAACATTATGAAGCCCTTTTTATATATTTTGATTCTGCATCAAAAGCTGAAAATAAAGTAGTCTCGAAGTCATTTCGAGAAATTGACGTTTTAAGTTTCTGTTTCCAAATTCAAACGGATGTATCTTCGCCAATTGTCAGAAGTTAGAATTTCTTTCAACATTATGAAGCCCTTTTTATATATTTTGATTCTGCATCAAAAGCTGAAAATATGTAGTCTCGAAGTCATTTCGAGATATTGGCGGTTTAAGTTTCTTTTCCCAAATTCAAACGGATGTATCTTCGCCAATAATTGTCAGAAGTCAGAATTTCTTTCAACATTATGAAGCCCTTTTTATATATTTTGATTCTGCATCAAAGGCTGAAAATATGTAGTCTCGAAGTCATTTCGAGAAATTGACGTTTTAAGTTTCTGTTTCCAAATTCAAACGGATGTATCTTCGCCAATAATTGTCAGAAGTTGGAATTTCTTTCAACATTATGAAGCCCTTTTTATATATTTTGATTCTGCATCAAAAGCTGAAAATATGTAGTCTCGAAGTCATTTCGAGAAATTGACGTTTTAAGTTTCTGTTTCCAAATTCAAACGGATGTATCTTCGCCAATAATTGTCAGAAGTTAGAATTTCTTTCAACATTATGAAGCCCTTTTTATATATTTTGATTCTGCATCAAAAGCTGAAAATATGTAGTCTCGAAGTCATTTCGAGAAATTGACGTTTTAAGTTTCTGTTTCCAAATTCAAACGGATGTATCTTCGCCAATAATTGTCAGAAGTTAGAATTTCTTTCAACATTATGAAGCCCTTTTTATATATTTTGATTCTGCATCAAAAGCTGAAAATATGTAGTCTCGAAGTCATTTCGAGATATTGGCGGTTCAAATTTCTTTTCCCAAATTCAAACGGATGTATCTTCGCCAATAATTGTCAGAAGTTAGAATTTCTTTCAACATTATGAAAGCCCATTTTTATATATTTTGATTCTGCATCAAAAAGCTGAGAATATGTAGTCTTGAAGTCATTTCGAGAAATAGACGTTTTAAGTTTCTGTTTCCAAAATTCAAACGGATGTATCTTCGCCAATAATTTTTCAGAAGTTAGAATTTCTTTCAACATTATGAAGCCCTTTTTATATATTTTGATTCTGCATCAAAAGCTGAAAATATGTAGTCTCGAAGTCATTTCGAGAAATTGACGTTTTAAGTTTCTGTTTCCAAATTCAAATGGATGTATCTTCGCCAATAATTGTCAGAAGTTAGAATTTCTTTCAACATTATGAAGCCCTTTTTATATATTTTGATTCTGCATCAAAAGCTGAAAATATGTAGTCTCGAAGTCATTTCGAGAAACTAACGTTTTAAGTTTCTGTTTCAAAATTCAAACGGATGTATCTTCGCCAATAATTGTCAGAAGTTAGAATTTCTTTCAACATTATGAAGCCCTTTTTATATATTTTCATTCTGCATCAAAAGCTGAAAATATGTAGTCTCGAAGTCATTTCGAGAAATTGACGTTTTAAGTTTCTGTTTCCAAATTCAAATGGATGTATCTTCGCCAATAATTGTCAGAAGTCAGAATTTCTTTCAACATTATGAAGCCCTTTTTATATATTTTGATTCTGCATCAAAAGCTGAAAATATGTAGTCTCGAAGTCATTTCGAGAAATCGACGTTTTAAGTTTCTGTTTCGGTTTTCAAACGGATGTATCTTCGCCAATAATTGTCAGAAGTTAGAATTTCTTTCAACCATTATGAAGCCTTTTTATATATTTTGACTCTGCATCAAAAGCTGAAAAATATGTAGTCTCGAAGTCATTTCGAGAAATTGACGTTTCAAGTTTCTGTTTCCAAATTCAAATGGGTGTATCTTCGCCAATAATTGTCAGAAGTTAGAATTTCTTTCAACATTATGAAGCCCTTTTTATATATTTTGATTCTGCTCCAAAAGCTGAAAATCTGTAGTCTCGAAGTCATTTCGAGAAATTGACGTTTTAAGTTTCTGTTTCCAAATTCAAACGGATGTATCTTCGCCAATAATTGTCAGAAGTTAGAATTTCTTTCAACATTATGAAGCCCTTTTTATATATTTTGACTCTGCATCAAAAGCTGAAAATATGTAGTCGCGAAGTCATTTCGAGAAATTGACGTTTTAAGTTTCTGTTTCCAAATTCAAATGGGTGTATCTTCGCCAATAATTGTCAGAAGTTAGAATTTTTTTCAACATTATGAAGCCCTTTTTATATATTTTGACCCTGCATCTAAAGCTGAAAATATGTAGCCTCGAAGTCATTACGAGAAATTGACGTTTTAAGTTTCTGTTTCCAAATTCAAACGGATGTATCTTCGCCAATAATTGTCAGAAGTCAGAATTTCTTTCAACATTATGAAGCCCTTTTTATATATTTTGATTCTGCATCAAAAGCTGAAAATATGTAGTCTCGAAGTCATTTCGACAAATCGACTTTTAAGTTTCTGTTTCCAAATTCAAACGGATGTATCTTCGCCAATAATTGTCAGAAGTTAGAATTTCTTTCAACATTATGAAGCCCTTTTTATATATTTTGATTCTGCATCAATGCTGAAAATATGTAGTCTCGAAGTCATTTCGAGAAATTGACGTTTTAAGTTTCTGGTTCCAAATTCAAACGGGATGTATCTTCGCCAATAATTGTCAGAAGTTAGAATTTCTTTCAACATTATGAAGCCCTTTTTATATATTTTGACCATGCATCAAAAGCTGAAAATATGTAGTCTCGAAGTCATTTCGAGAAATTGACGTTTTAAGTTTCTGTTTCCAAATTCAAACGGATGTATCTTCGCCAATAATTGTCAGAAGTTAGAATTTCTTTCAACATTATGAAGCCCTTTTTATATATTTTGACTCTGCATCAAAAGCTGAAAATATGTAGCCGCGAAGTCATTTCGAGAAATTTACGTTTTAAGTTTCTGTTTCCAAATTCAAACGGATGTATCTTCGCCAATAATTGTCAGAAGTCAGAATTTCTTTCAACATTATGAAGCCCTTTTTATATATTTTGACTCTGCATCAAAAGCTGAAAATATGTAGTCTCGAAGTCATTTCGAGAAATTTACGTTTTAAGTTTCTGTTTCCAAATTCAAACGGATGTATCTTCGCCAATAATTGTCAGAAGTTAGAATTTCTTTCAACATTATGAAGCCCTTTTTATATATTTTGATTCTGCATCAAAAGCTAAAAATATGTAGTCTCGAAGTCATTTCGAGATATTGGCGATTTAAGTTTCTTTTCCCAAATTCAAACGGATGTATCTTCGCCAATAATTGTCAGAAGTCAGAATTTCTTTCAACATTATGAAGCCCTTTTTATATATTTTGACTCTGCTTCAAAAGCTGAAAATATGTAGTCTCGAAGTCATTTCGAGAAATTGACGTTTTAAGTTTCTGTTTCCAAATTCAAACGGATGTATCTTCGCCAATAATTGTCAGAAGTTAGAATTTCTTTCAACATTATGAAGCCCTTTTTATATATTTTGATTCTGCATCAAAAGCTGAAAATATGTAGTCTCGAAGTCATTTCGAGAAATTGACGTTTTAAGTTTCTGTTTCCAAATTCAAATGGATGTATCTTCGCCAATAATTGTCAGAAGTCAGAATTTCTTTCAACATTATGAAGCCCTTTTTATATATTTTGATTCTGCATCAAAAGCTGAAAATATGTAGTCTCGAAGTCATTTCGAGAAATTGACGTTTTAAGTTTCTGTTTCCAAATTCAAACGGATGTATCTTCGCCAATAATTGTCAGAAGTTAGAATTTCTTTCAACATTATGAAGCCCTTTTTATATATTTTGATTCTGCATCAAAAGCTGAAAATATGTAGTCTTGAAGTCATTTCGAGATATTGGCGGTTCAAGTTTCTTTTCCCAAATTCAAACGGATGTATCTTCGCCAATAATTGTCAGAAGTCAGAATTTCTTTCAACATTATGAAGCCCTTTTTATATATTTTGACTCTGCATCAAAAGCTGAAAATATGTAGTCGCGAAGTCATTTCGAGAAATTGACGTTTTAAGTTTCGGTTTCCAAATTCAACCGGATGTATCTTCGCCAATAATTGTCAGCAGTTAGAATTTCTTTCAACATTATGAAGCCCCTTTTATATATTTTGATTCTGCATCAAAAGCTGAAAATATGTAGTCTCGAAGTCATTTCGAGAAATAGACGTTTTAAGTTTCTGTTTCCAAATTCAAACGGATGTATCTTCGCCAATAATTGTCAGAAGTTAGAATTTCTTTCAACATTATGAAGCCCTTTTTATATATTTTGATTCTGCATCAAAAGCTGAAAATATGTAGTCTCGAAGTCATTTCGAGAAATTGACGTTTTAAGTTTCTGTTTCCAAATTCAAACGGATGTATCTTCGCCAATAATTGTCAGAAGTTAGAATTTCTTTCAACATTATGAAGCCCTTTTTATATATTTTGACTCTGCATCAAAAGCTGAAAATATGTAGTCGCGAAGTCATTTCGAGAAATTGACGTTTTAAGTTTCTGTTTCCAAGTTCAAACGGATGTATCTTCGCCAATAATTGTCAGAAGTTAGAATTTCTTTCAACATTATGAAGCCCTTTTTATATATTTTGATTCTGCATGAAAAGCTGAAAATATGTAGTCTCGAAGTCATTTCGAGAAATTGACGTTTTAAGTTTCTGTTTCCAAATTCAAATGGATGTATCTTCGCCAATAATTGTCAGAAGTTAGAATTTCTTTCAACATTATGAAGCCCTCTTTATATATTTTGATTCTGCATCAAAAGCTGAAAATATGTAGTCTCGAAGTCATTTCGAGAAATTGACGTTTTAAGTTTCTGTTTCCAAATTCAAACGGATGTATCTTCGCCAATAATTGTCAGAAGTTAGAAAATCTTTCAACATTATGAAACCCGTTTTATATATTTTGACTCTGCATCAAAAGCTGAAAATATGTAGTCTCGAAGTCATTTCGAGAAATTGACGTTTTAAGTTTCTGTTTCCAAATTCAAACGGATGTATCTTCGCCAATAATTGTCAGAAGTTAGAATTTCTTTCAACATTATGAAGCCATTTTTATATATTTTGACTCTGCATCAAAAGCTGAAAATATGTAGTCTCGAAGTCATTTCGAGAAATTGACGTTTTAAGTTTCTGTTTCCAAATTCAAACGGATGTATCTTCGCCAATAATTGTCAGAAGTTAGAATTTCTTTCAACATTATGAAGCCCTTTTTATATATTTTGATTCTGCATCAAAAGCTGAAAATATGTAGTCTCGAAGTCATTTCGAGAAATTGACGTTTTAAGTTTCTGTTTCCAAATTCAAATGGATGTATCTTCGCCAATAATTGTCAGAAGTTAGAATTTCTTTCAACATTATGAAGCCCTTTTCATATAATTTGATTCTGCATCAAAAGCTGAAAATATGTAGTCTCGAAGTCATTTCGAGAAAATTGACGTTTTAAGTTTCTGTTTCCAAATTCAAACGGATGTATCTCCGCCAATAATTGTCAGAAGTTAGAATTTCTTTTCAACATTATGAAGCCCTTTTTAATATTTTGATTCTGCATCAAAAGCTGAAAATATGTAGTCTCGAAGTCATTTCGCGAAATTGACGTTTTAAGTTTCTGTTTCCAAATTCAAACGGATGTATCTTCGCCAATAATTGTCAGAAGTTAGAATTTCTTTCAATATTATGAAGTCCTTTTTATATATTTTGATTCTGCATCAAAAGCTGAAAATATGTAGTCTCGAAGTCATTTCGAGAAATTTACGTTTTAAGTTTCTGTTTCCAAATTCAAATGGATGTATCTTCGCCAATAATTGTCAGAAGTTAGAATTTCTTTCAACATTATGAAGCCCTTTTTATATATTTTGATTCTGCATCAAAAGCTGAAAATATGTAGTCTCGAAGTCATTTCGAGAAATCGACGTTTTAAGTTTCTGTTTCCAAATTCAAACGGATGTATCTTCGCCAATAATTGTCAGAAGTTAGAATTTCTTTCAACATTATGAAGCCCTTTTTATATATTTTGACTCTGCTTCAAAAGCTGAAAATATGTAGTCTCGAAGTCATTTCGAGAAATTGACGTTTTAAGTTTCTGTTTCCAAATTCAAACGGATGTATCTTCGCCAATAATTGTCAGAAGTTAGAATTTCTTTCAACATTATGAAGCCCTTTTTATATATTTTGATTCTGCATCAAAAGCTGAAAATATGTAGTCTCGAAGTCATTTCGAGATATTGGCGGTTTAAGTTTCTTTTCCCAAATTCAAACGGATGTATCTTCGCCAATAATTGTCAGAAGTCAGAATTTCTTTCAACATTATGAAGCCCTTTTTACATATTTTGACTCTGCTCCAAAAGTCGAAAATCTGTAGTCTCGAAGTCATTTCGAGAAATTGACGTTTTAACTTTCTGTTTCCAAATTCAAATGGGTGTATCTTCGCCAATAATTGTCAGAAGTTAGAATTTCTTTCAACATTATGAAGCCCTTTTTATATATTTTGACCCTGCATCTAAAGCTGAAAATATGTAGTCTCGAAGTCATTTCGAGAAATTGACGTTTTAAGTTTCTGTTTCCAAATTCAAACGGATGTATCTTCGCCAATAATTGTCAGAAGTTAGAATTTCTTTCAACATTATGAAGCCCTTTTTAATATTTTGATTCTGCATCAAAAGCTGAAAATATGTAGTCTCGAAGTCATTTCGAGATATTGGCGGTTCAAGTTTCTTTTCCCAAATTCAAACGGATGTATCTTCATCAATAATTGTCAGAAGTCAGAATTTCTTTCAACATTATGAAGCCCTTTTTATATATTTTGACCCTGCATCAAAAGCTGAAAATATGTAGTCTCGAAGTCATTTCGAGAAATTGACGTTTTAAGTTTCTGTTTCCAAATTCAAACGGATGTATCTTCGCCAATAATTGTCAGAAGTTAGAATTTCTTTCAACATTATGAAGCCCTTTTTATATATTTTGACTCTGCTTCAAAAGCTGAAAATATGTAGTCTCGAAGTCATTTCGAGAAATTGACGTTTTAAGTTTCTGTTTCCAAATTCAAACGGATGTATCTTCGCCAATAATTGTCAGAAGTTAGAATTTCTTTCAATATTATGAAGCCCTTTTTATATATTTTGATTCTGCATCAAAAGCTGAAAATATGTAGTCTCGAAGTCATTTCGAGATATTGGCGGTTTAAGTTTCTGTTTCCAAATTCAAACGGATGTATCTTCGCCAATAATTGTCAGAAGTTAGAATTTCTTTCAACATTATGAAGCCCTTTTTATATATTTTGATTCTGCATCAAAAGCTGAAAATATGTAGTCTCGAAGTCATTTCGAGATAGTGGCGTTTGAAGTTTATTTTCCCAAACTCAAACGGATGTATCTTCGCCAATAATTGTCAGAAGTTAGAATTTCTTTCAACATTATGAAGCCCTTTTTATATATTTTGACTCTGCATCAAAAGCTGAAAATATGTAGTCGCGAAGTCATTTCGAGAAATTGACGTTTTAAGTTTCGGTTTCCAAATTCAACCGGATGTATCTTCGCCAATAATTGTCAGCAGTTAGAATTTCTTTCAACATTATGAAGCCCCTTTTATATATTTTGACTCTGCATCAAAAGCTGAAAATATGTAGTCTCGAAGTCATTTCGAGAAATTGACGTTTTAAGTTTCTGTTTCCAAATTCAAACGGATGTATCTTCGCCAATAATTGTCAGAAGTTAGAATTTCTTTCAACATTATGAAGCCCTTTTTATATATTTTGATTCTGCATCGAAAGCTGAAAATATGTAGTCTTGAAATCATTTCGAGAAATTGACGTTTTAAGTTTCTGTTTCCAAATTCAAACGGATGTATCTTCGCCAATAATTGTCAGAAGTTAGAATTTCTTTCAACATTATGAAGCCCTTTTTATATATTTTGACTCTGCATCAAAAGCTGAAAATATGTAGTCTCGAAGTCATTTCGAGAAATTGACGTTTTAAGTTTCTGTTTCCAAATTCAAACGGATGTATCTTCGCCAATAATTGTCAGAAGTTAGAATTTCTTTCAACATTATGAAGCCCTTTTCATATTTTTTGATTCTGCATCAAAAGCTAAAAATATGTAGTCTCGAAGTCATTTCGAGAAATTGACGTTTTGAGTTTCTGTTTCCAAATTTGATCGGTTGTATATTCGCCAATAATTGTCAGAAGTTAGAATTTCTTTCAACATTATGAAGCCCTTTTTATATATTTTGACTCTGCATCGTAAGCTGAAAATATGTATTCTCGAAGTCTTTTCTAGAAATTGACGTTTTGGGTTTCCGTTTCCAAATTCAAATGGATGTATCTTCGCCAATAATTGTCAGAAGTTAGAATTTCTTTCAACATTATGAAGCCCTTTTTATATATTTTGATTCTGCATCAAAAGCTGAAAATATGTAGTCTCGAAGTCATTTCGAGAAATTGACGTTTTAAGTTTCTGTTTCCAAATTCAAACGGATGTATCTTCGCCAATAATTGTCAGAAGTTAGAATTTCTTTCAATATTATGAAGCCCTTTTTATATATTTTGATTCTGCATCAAAAGCTGAAAATATGTAGTCTCGAAGTCATTTCGAGAAATTGACGTTTTAAGTTTCTGTTTCCAAATTCAAACGGATGTATCTTCGCCAATAATTGTCAGAAGTTAGAATTTCTTTCAACATTATGAAGCCCTTTTTATATATTTTGACTCTGCTTCAAAAGCTGAAAATATGTAGTCTCGAAGTCATTTCGAGAAATTGACGTTTTAAGTTTCTGTTTCCAAATTCAAACGGATGTATCTTCGCCAATAATTGTCAGAAGTTAGAATTTCTTTCAACATTATGAAGCCCTTTTTATATATTTTGATTCTGCATCAAAAGCTGAAAATATGTAGTCTCGAAGTCATTTCGAGAAATTGACGTTTTAAGTTTCTGTTTCCAAATTCAAACGGATGTATCTTCGCCAATAATTGTCAGAAGTTAGAATTTCTTTCAACATTATGAAGCCCTTTTTATATATTTTGATTCTGCTTCAAAAGCTGAAAATATGTAGTCTCGAAGTCATTTCGAGAAATTGACGTTTTAAGTTTCTGTTTCCAAATTCAAATGGATGTATCTTCGCCAATAATTGTCAGAAGTTAGAATTTCTTTCAACATTATGAAGCCCTTTTTATATATTTTGATTCTGCATCAAAAGCTTAAAATATGTAGTCTCGAAGTCATTTCGAGAAATTGACGTTTTAAGTTTCTGTTTCCAAATTCAAACGGATGTATCTTCGCCAATAATTGTCAGAAGTTAGAATTTCTTTCAACATTATGAAGCCCTTTTTATATATTTTGACTCTGCATCAAAAGCTGAAAATATGTAGTCTCGAAGTCATTTCGAGAAATTGACGTTTTAAGTTTCTGTTTCCAAATTCAAACGGATATATCTTCGCCAATAATTGTCAGAAGTTAGAATTTCTTTCAATATTATGAAGCCCTTTTTATATATTTTGATTCTGCATCAAAAGCTGAAAATATGTAGTCTCGAAGTCATTTCGAGAAATTGACGTTTTAAGTTTCTGTTTCCAAATTCAAATGGATGTATCTTCGTCAATAATTGTCAGAAGTCAGAATTTCTTTCAACATTATGAAGCCCTTTTTATATATTTTGACTCTGCATCAAAAGCTGAAAATATGTAGTCTCGAAGTCATTTCGAGAAATCGACGTTTTAAGTTTCTGTTTCCAAATTCAAACGGATGTATCTTCGCCAATAATTGTCAGAAGTTAGAATTTCTTTCAACATTATGAAGCCCTTTTTATATATTTTGACTCTGCTTCAAAAGCTGAAAATATGTAGTCTCGAAGTCATTTCGAGAAATTGACGTTTTAAGTTTCTGTTTCCAAATTCAAACGGATGTATCTTCGCCAATAATTGTCAGAAGTTAGAATTTCTTTCAACATTATGAAGCCCTTTTTATATATTTTGATTCTGCATCAAAAGCTGAAAATATGTAGTCTCGAAGTCATTTCGAGATATTGGCGGTTTAAGTTTCTTTTCCCAAATTCAAACGGATGTATCTTCGCCAATAATTGGCAGAAGTCAGAATTTCTTTCAACATTATGAAGCCCTTTTTATATATTTTGATTCTGCATCAAAAGCTGAAAATCTGTAGTCTCGAAGTCATTTCGAGAAATTGACGTTTTAAGTTTCTGTTTCCAAATTCAAACGGATGTATCTTCGCCAATAATTGTCAGAAGTTAGAATTTCTTTCAACATTATGAAGCCCTTTTTATATATTTTGACCCTGCATCAAAAGCTGAAAATATGTAGTCTCGAAGTCATTTCGAGAAATTGACGTTTTAAGTTTCTGTTTCCAAATTCAAACGGATGTTTCTTCGCCAATAATTGTCAGAATTTAGAATTTCTTTTCAACAATATGAAGCCCTTGTTATATATTTTGATAGTGCATCAAAAGCTGAAAATATGTAGTCTCGAAATCATTTCGAGAAGTTGACGTTTTAAGTGTCTGTTTCCAAGTTCAAACGGATGTATCTTCGCCAATAATTGTCAGAAGTGAGAATTTCTTTCGACATTATGAAGCCCTTTTTATATCTTTAGACCCTGCATCAAAAGCTGAAAATATGTAGTCTAGAAGTCATTTCGAGAAATTGACGTTTTAAGTTTCTGTTTCCAAATTCAAACGGATGTATCTTCGCCAATAATTGTCAGAAGTCAGAAGTTCTTTCAACATTATGAAGCCCTTTTTATATATTTTGACTCTGCTTCAAAAGCTGAAAATATGTAGTCTCGAAGTCATTTCGAGAAATTGACGTTTTAAGTTTCGGTTTCCAAATTCAACCGGATGTATCTTCGCCAATAATTGTCAGCAGTTAGAATTTCTTTCAACATTATGAAGCCCTTTTTATATATTTGGATTCTGCATCAAAAGCTGAAAATATGTAGTCTCGAAGTCATTTCGAGATATTGGCGGTTTAAGTTTCTTTTCCCAAATTCAAACGGATGTATCTTCGCCAATAATTGTCAGAAGTCAGAATTTCTTTCAACATTATGAAGCCCTTTTTATATATTTTGAGTCTGCTCCAAAAACTGAAAATCTGTAGTCTCGAAGTCATTTCGAGAAATTGACGTTTTAAGTTTCTGTTTCCAAATTCAAACGGATGTATCTTCGCCAATAATTGTCAGAAGTTAGAATTTCTTTCAACTTTATGAAGCCCTTTTATATATTTTGACTCTGCTTCAAAAGCTGAAAATATGTAGTCTCGAAGTCATTTCGAGAAATTGACGTTTTAAGTTTCTGTTTCCAAATTCAAACGGATGTATCTTCGCCAATAATTGTCAGAAGTTAGAATTTCTTTCAACATTATGAAGCCCCTTTTATATATTTTGACTCTGCATCAAAAGCTGAAAATATGTAGTCTCGAAGTCATTTCGAGAAATTGACGGTTTAAGTTTCTTTTCCCAAATTCAAACGGATGTATCTTCGCCAATAATTGTCAGAAGTCAGAATTTCTTTCGACATTATGAAGCCCTTTTTATATATTTTGATTCTGCATCAAAGGCTGAAAATATGTAGTCTCGAAGTCATTTCGAGAAATTGACGTTTTAAGTTTCTGTTTCCAAATTCAAACGGATGTATCTTCGCCAATAATTGTCAGAAGTTAGAATTTCTTTCAACATTATGAAGCCCTTTTTATATATTTTGATTCTGCATCAAAAGCTGAAAATATGTAGTCTCGAAGTCATTTCGAGAAATTGACGTTTTAAGTTTCTGTTTCCAAATTCAAATGGATGTATCTTCGCCAATAATTGTCAGAAGTTAGAATTTCTTTCAACATTATGAAGCCCTTTTTATATATTTTGATTCTGCATCAAAAGCTGAAAATATGTATTCTCGAAGTCATTTCGAGAAATTGACGTTTTAAGTTTCTGTTTCCAAATTCAAACGGATGTATCTTCGCCAATAATTGTCAGAAGTTAGAATTTCTTTCAACATTATGAAGCCCTTTTTATATATTTTGATTCTGCATCAAAAGCTGAAAATATGTAGTCTCGAAGTCATTTCGAGAAATTGACGTTTTAAGTTTCTGTTTCCAAATTCAAATGGATGTATCTTCGCCAATAATTGTCAGAAGTTAGAATTTCTTTCAACATTATGAAGCCCTTTTTATATATTTTGATTCTGCATCAAAAGCTGAAAATATGTAGTCTCGAAGTCATTTCGAGATATTGGCGGTTCAAGTTTCTTTTCCCAAATTCAAACGGATGTATCTTCGCCAATAATTGTCAGAAGTCAGAATTTCTTTCAACATTATGAAGCCCTTTTTATATATTTTGACTCTGCATCAAAAGCTGAAAATATGTAGTCTCGAAGTCATTTCGAGAAATTGACGTTTTAAGTTTCTGTTTCCAAATTCAAACGGATGTATCTTCGCCAATAATTGTCAGAAGTCAGAATTTCTTTCAACATTATGAAGCCCTTTTTATATATTTTGACTCTGCTCCAAAAGCTGAAAATCTGTAGTCTCGAAGTCATTTCGAGAAATTGACGTTTTAAGTTTCTGTTTCCAAATTCAAACGGATGTATCTTCGCCAATAATTGTCAGAAGTTAGAATTTCTTTCAACATTATGAAGCCCTTTTTATATATTTTGATTCTGCATCAAAAGCTGAAAATATGTAGTCTCGAAGTCATTTCGAGAAATCGACGTTTTAAGTTTCTGTTTCCAAATTCAAACGGATTTATCTTCGCCAATAATTGTCAGAAGTTAGAATTTCTTTCAACATTATGAAGCCCTTTTTATATATTTTGACTCTGCATCAAAAGCTGAAAATATGTAGTCTCGAAGTCATTTCGAGAAATTGACGGTTTAAGTTTCTGTTTCCAAATTCAAACGGATGTATCTTCGCCAATAATTGTCAGAAGTCAGAATTTCTTTCAACATTATGAAGCCCTTTTTATATATTTTGACTCTGCTCCAAAAGCTGAAAATCTGTAGTCTCGAAGTCATTTCGAGAAATTGACGTTTTAAGTTTCTGTTTCCAAATTCAAACGGATGTATCTTCGCCAATAATTGTCAGAAGTTAGAATTTCTTTCAACATTATGAAGCCCTTTTTATATATTTTGACTCTGCTTCAAAAGCTGAAAATCTGTAGTCTCGAAGTCATTTCGAGAAATTGACGTTTTAAGTTTCTGTTTCCAAATTCAAACGGATGTATCTTCGCCAATAATTGTCAGAAGTTAGAATTTCTTTCAACATTATGAAGCCCTTTTTATATATTTTGATTCTGCATCAAAAGCTGAATATATGTAGTCTCGAAGTCATTTCGAGATATTGGCGGTTTAAGTTTCTTTTCCCAAATTCAAACGGATGTATCTTCGCCAATAATTGTCAGAAGTCAGAATTTCTTTCAACATTATGAAGCCCTTTTTATATATTTTGATTCTGCATCAAAGGCTGAAAATATGTAGTCTCGAAGTCAGTTCGAGAAATTGACGTTTTAAGTTTCTGTTTCCAAATTCAAACGGATGTATCTTCGCCAATAATTGTCAGAAGTTAGAATTTCTTTCAACATTATGAAGCCCTTTTTATATATTTTGACTCTGCATCAAAAGCTGAAAATATGTAGTCTCGAAGTCATTTCGAGAAATTGACGTTTTAAGTTTCGGTTTCCAAATTCAACCGGATGTATCTTCGCCAATAATTGTCAGCAGTTAGAATTTCTTTCAACATTATGAAGCCCTTTTTATATATTTTGATTCTGCATCAAAAGCTGAAAATATGTAGTCTCGAAGTCATTTCGAGATATTGGCGGTTTAAGTTTCTTTTCCCAAATTCAAACGGATGTATCTTCGCCAATAATTGTCAGAAGTCAGAATTTCTTTCAACATTATGAAGCCCTTTTTATATATTTTGACTCTGCTCCAAAAGCTGAAAATCTGTAGTCTCGAAGTCATTTCGAGAAATTGACGTTTTAAGTTTCTGTTTCCAAATTCAAACGGATGTATCTTCGCCAATAATTGTCAGAAGTTAGAATTTCTTGCAACATTATGAAGCCCTTTTTATATATTTTGATTCTGCATCAAAAGCTGAAAATATGTAGTCTCGAAGTCATTTCGAGAAATTGACGTTTTAAGTTTCTGTTTACAAATTCGAACGGATGTATCTTCGCCAATAATTGTCAGAAGTTAGAATTTCTTTCAACATTATGAAGCCCTTTTTATATATTTTGATTCTGCATCAAAAGCTGAAAATATGTAGTCTCGAAGTCATTTCGAGAAATCGACGTTTTAAGTTTCTGTTTCCAAATTCAAACGGATGTATCTTCGCCAATAATTGTCAGAAGTTAGAATTTCTTGCAACATTATGAAGCCCTTTTTATATATTTTGATTCTGCATCAAAAGCTGAAAATATGTAGTCTCGAAGTCATTTCGAGAAATTGACGTTTTAAGTTTCTGTTTACAAATTCGAACGGCTGTATCATCGCCAATAATTGTCAGAAGTTAGAATTTCTTTCAACATTATGAAGCCCTTTTTATATATTTTGATTCTGCATCAAAAGCTGAAAATATGTAGTCTCGGAGTCATTTCGAGAAATTGACGTTTTAAGTTTCTGTTTCCAAATTCAAACGGATGTATCTTCGCCAATAATTGTCAGAAGTTAGAATTTCTTTCAACATTATGAAGCCCTTTTTATATATTTTGATTCTGCATCGAAAGCTGAAAATATGTAGTCTCAAAGTCATTTCGAGATATTGGCGGTTTAAGTTTCTTTTCCCAAATTCAAACGGATGTATCTTCGCCAATAATTGTCAGAAATCAGAATTTCTTTCGACATTATGAAGCCCTTTTTATATATTTTGATTCTGCATCAAAGGCTGAAAATATGTAGTCTCGAAGTCATTTCGAGAAATTGACGTTTTAAGTTTCTGTTTCCAAATTCAAACGGATGTATCTTCGCCAATAATTGTCAGAAGTTAGAATTTCTTTCAACATTATGAAGCCCTTTTTATATATTTTGACTCTGCTTCAAAAGCTGAAAATATGTAGTCTCGAAGTCATTTCGAGAAATTGACGTTTTAAGTTTCTGTTTCCAAATTCAAACGGATGTATCTTCGCCAATAATTGTCAGAAGTTAGAATTTCTTTCAACATTATGAAGCCCTTTTTAATATTTTGATTCTGCATCAAAAGCTGAAAATATGTAGTCTCGAAGTCATTTCGAGATATTGGCGGTTCAAGTTTCTTTTCCCAAATTCAAACGGATGTATCTTCGTCAATAATTGTCAGAAGTTAGAATTTCTTTCAACATTATGAAGCCCTTTTTATATATTTTGACCCTGCATCAAAAGCTGAAAATATGTAGTCTCGAAGTCATTTCGAGAAATTGACGTTTTAAGTTTCTGTTTCCAAATTCAAACGGATGTATCTTCGCCAATAATTGTCAGAAGTTAGAATTTCTTTCAACATTATGAAGCCCTTTTTATATATTTTGATTCTGCATCAAAAGCTGAAAATATGTAGTCTCGAAGTCATTTCGAGATATTGGCGGTTTAAGTTTCTTTTCCCAAATTCAAACGGATGTATCTTCGCCAATAATTGTCAGAAGTCAGAATTTCTTTCAACATTATGAAGCCCTTTTTATATATTTTGACTCTGCTCCAAAAGCTGAAAATCTGTAGTCTCGAAGTCATTTCGAGAAATTGACGTTTTAAGTTTCTGTTTCCAAATTCAAACGGATGTATCTTCGCCAATAATTGTCAGAAGTTAGAATTTCTTTCAACATTATGAAGCCCTTTTTATATATTTTGACTCTGCTTCAAAAGCTGAAAATATGTAGTCTCGAAGTCATTTCGAGAAATTGACGTTTTAAGTTTCTGTTTCCAAATTCAAACGGATGTATCTTCGCCAATAATTGTCAGAAGTTAGAATTTCTTTCAACATTATGAAGCCCTTTTTATATATTTTGATTCTGCATCAAAAGCTGAAAATATGTAGTCTCGAAGTCATTTCGAGATATTGGCGGTTTAAGTTTCTTTTCCCAAATTCAAACGGATGTATCTTCGCCAATAATTGTCAGAAGTCAGAATTTCTTTCGACATTATGAAGCCCTTTTTATATATTTTGATTCTGCATCAAAGGCTGAAAATATGTAGTCTCGAAGTCAGTTCGAGAAATTGACGTTTTAAGTTTCTGTTTCCAAATTCAAACGGATGTATCTTCGCCAATAATTGTCAGAAGTTAGAATTTCTTTCAACATTATGAAGCCCTTTTTATATATTTTGACTCTGCATCAAAAGCTGAAAATATGTAGTCGCGAAGTCATTTCGAGAAATTGACGTTTTAAGTTTCGGTTTCCAAATTCAACCGGATGTATCTTCGCCAATAATTGTCAGCAGTTAGAATTTCTTTCAACATTATGAAGCCCTTTTTATATATTTTGATTCTGCATCAAAAGCTGAAAATATGTAGTCTCGAAGTCATTTCGAGATATTGGCGGTTTAAGTTTCTTTTCCCAAATTCAAACGGATGTATCTTCGCCAATAATTGTCAGAAGTCAGAATTTCTTTCAACATTATGAAGCCCTTTTTATATATTTTGACTCTGCTCCAAAAGCTGAAAATCTGTAGTCTCGAAGTCATTTCGAGAAATTGACGTTTTAAGTTTCTGTTTCCAAATTCAAACGGTTGTATCTTCGCCAATAATTGTCAAAAGTTAGAATTTCTTTCAACATTATGAAGCCCTTTTTATATATTTTGATTCTGCATCAAAAGCTGAAAATAAGTAGTCTCGAAGTCATTTCGAGAAATTGACGTTTTAAGTTTCTGTTTCCAAATTCAAACGGATGTATCTTCGCCAATAATTGTCAGAAGTTAGAATTTCTTTCAATATTATGAAGCCCTTTTTATATATTTTGATTCTGCATCAAAAGCTGAAAATATGTAGTCTCGAAGTCATTTCGAGAAATCGACGTTTTAAGTTTCTGTTTCCAAATTCAAACGGATGTATCTTCGCCAATAATTGTCAGAAGTTAGAATTTCTTGCAACATTATGAAGCCCTTTTTATATATTTTGATTCTGCATCAAAAGCTGAAAATATGTAGTCTCGAAGTCATTTCGAGAAATTGACGTTTTAAGTTTCTGTTTCCAAATTCGAACGGATGTATCTTCGCCAATAATTGTCAGAAGTTAGAATTTCTTTCAACATTATGAAGCCCTTTTTATATATTTTGATTCTGCATCAAAAGCTGAAAATATGTAGTCTCGAAGTCATTTCGAGAAATTGACGTTTTAAGTTTCTGTTTCCAAATTCAAACGGATGTATCTTCGCCAATAATTGTCAGAAGTTAGAATTTCTTTCAACATTATGAAGCCCTTTTTATATATTTTGATTCTGCATCAAAAGCTGAAAATATGTAGTCTCGAAGTCATTTCGAGATATTGGCGGTTTGAGTTTCTTTTCCCAAATTCAAACGGATGTATCTTCGCCAATAATTGTCAGAAGTTAGAATTTCTTTCAACATTATGAAGCCCTTTTTAATATTTTGATTCTGCATCAAAAGCTGAAAATATGTAGTCTCGAAGTCATTTCGAGATATTGGCGGTTCAAGTTTCTTTTCCCAAATTCAAACGGATGTATCTTCGTCAATAATTGTCAGAAGTTAGAATTTCTTTCAACATTATGAAGCCCTTTTTATATATTTTGACCCTGCATCAAAAGCTGAAAATATGTAGTCTCGAAGTCATTTCGAGAAATTGACGTTTTAAGTTTCTGTTTCCAAATTCAAACGGATGTATCTTCGCCAATAATTGTCAGAAGTTAGAATTTCTTTCAACATTATGAAGCCCTTTTTATATATTTTGATTCTGCATCAAAAGCTGAAAATATGTAGTCTCGAAGTCATTTCGAGAAATTGACGTTTTAAGTTTCTGTTTCCAAATTCAAACGGATGTATCTTCGCCAATAATTGTCAGAAGTTAGAATTTCTTTCAACATTATGAAGCCCTTTTTATATATTTTGATTCTGCATCAAAAGCTGAAAATATGTAGTCTCGAAGTCATTTCGAGAAATTGACGTTTTAAGTTTCTGTTTCCAAATTCAAACGGATGTATCTTCGCCAATAATTGTCAGAAGTTAGAATTTCTTTCAACATTATGAAGCCCTTTTTATATATTTTGACCCTGCATCAAAAGCTGAAAATATGTAGTCTCGAAGTCATTTCGAGAAATTGACGTTTTAAGTCTCTGTTTCCAAATTCAACCGGATTTATCTTCGCAAATAATTGTCAGAAGTTAGAATTTCTTTCAACATTATGAAGCCCTTTTTATATATTTTGATTCTGCATCAAAAGCTGAAAATATGTAGTCTCGAAGTCATTTCGAGAAATTGACGTTTTAAGTTTCTGTTTCCAAATTCAAATGGATGTATCTTCGCCAATAATTGTCAGAAGTCAGAATTTCTTTCAACATTATGAAGCCCTTTTTATATATTTTGACTCTGCATCATAAGCTGAAAATATGTAGTCTTGAAGTCATTTCGAGAAATCGACGTTTTAAGTTTCTGTTTCCAAATTCAAACGGATGTATCTTCGCCAATAATTATCAGAAGTTAGAATTTCTTTCAACATTATGAAGCCCTTTTTATATATTTTGACTATGCATCAAAAGCTGAAAATATGTAGTCTCGAAGTCATTTCGAGAAATTGACGTTTTAAATTTCTGTTTCCAAATTCAAACGGATGTATCTTCGCCAATAATTGTCAGAAGTTAGAATTTCTTTCAACATTATGAAGCCCTTTTTATATATTTTGATTCTGCATCAAAAGCTGAAAATATGTAGTCTCAAAGTCATTTCGAGAAATTTACGTTTTAAGTTTCTGTTTCCAAATTCAAACGGATGTATCTTCGCCAATAATTGTCAGAAGTTAGAATTTCTTTCAACATTATGAAGTTCTTTTTATATATTTTGATTCTGCATCAAAAGCTGAAAATATGTAGTCTTGAAGTCATTTCGAGAAATCGACGTTTTAAGTTTTTGTTTCCAAATTCAAACGGATGTATCTTCGCCAATAATTATCAGAAGTTAGAATTTCTTTCAACATTATGAAGCCCTTTTTTATATATTTTGATTCTGCATCAAAAGCTGAAAATATGTAGTCTCGAAGTCATTTCGAGAAATTGACGTTTTAAGTTTCTGTTTCCAAATTCAAACGGATGTATCTTCGCCAATAATTGTCAGAAGTTAGAATTTCTTTCAACATTATGAAGCCCTTTTTATATATTTTGACCCTGCTCCAAAAGCTGAAAATATGTAGTCTCGAAGTCATTTCGAGAAATTGACGTTTTAAGTTTCTGTTTCCAAATTCAAACGGATGTATCTTCGCCAATAATTGTCAGAAGTTAGAATTTCTTTCAACATTATGAAACCCTTTTTATATATTTTGACTATGCATCAAAAGCTGAAAATATGTAGTCTCGAAGCCATTTCGAGAAATTGACGTTTAAGTTTCTGTTTCCAAATTCAAACGGATGTATCTTCGCCAATAATTGTCAGAAGTTAGAATTTCTTTCAACATTATGAAGCCCTTTTTATATATTTGGGCTCTGCATCAAACGCTGAAAATATGTAGTCGCGAAGTCATTTCGAGAAATTGACGTTTTAAGTTTCTGTTTCCAAATTCAAACGGATGTATCTTCGCCAATAATTGTCAGAAGTTAGAATTTCTTTCAACATAATGAAACCCTTTTTATATATTTTGATTCTGCATCAAAAGCTGAAAATATGTAGTCTCGAAGTCATTTCGAGAAATTGACGTTTTAAGTTTCTGTTTCCAAATTCAAACGGATGTATCTTCACCAATAATTGTCAGAAGTTAGAATTTCTTTCAACATTATGAAGCCCTTTTTATATATTTTTATTCTGCATCAAAAGCTGAAAATATGTAGTCTTGAAGTCATTTCGAGAAATCGACGTTTTAAGTTTCTGTTTCCAAATTCAAACGGATGTATCTTCGCCAATAATTATCAGAAGTTAGAATTTCTTTCAACATTATGAAGCCCTTTTTATATATTTTGACCCTGCATCAAAAGCTGAAAATATGTAGTCTCGAAGTCATTTCGAGAAATTGACGTTTTAAGTTTCTGTTTCCAAATTCAAACGGATGTATCTTCGCCAATAATTGTCAGAAGTTAGAATTTCTTTCAACATTATGAAGCCCTTTTTATATATTTTTATTCTGCATCAAAAGCTGAAAATATGTAGTCTTGAAGTCATTTCGAGAAATCGACGCTTTAAGTTTCTGTTTCCAAATTCAAACAGATGTATCTTCGCCAATAATTATCAGGATTTAGAATTTCTTTCAATATTATGAAGCCCTTTTTATATATTTTGATTCTGCATGAAAAGCTGAAAATATGTAGTCTCGAAGTTATTTCGAGAAATTGACGTTTTAAGTTTCTGTTTCCAAATTCAAACGGATGTATCTTCGCCAATAATTGTCAGAAGTTAGAATTTCTTTCAACATTATGAAGCCCTTTTTATATATTTTGACTCTGCATCAAAAGCTGAAAATATGTAGTCTTGAAGTCATTTCGAGAAATTGACGTTTTAAGTTTCTGTTTCCAAATTCAAATGGATGTATCTTCGCCAATAATTGTCAGAAGTTAGAATTTCTTTCAACATTATGAAGCCCTTTTTATATATTTTGACCCTGCATCAAAAGCTGAAAATATGTAGTCTCGAAGTCATTTCGAGAAATTGACGTTTTAAGTTTCTGTTTCCAAATTCAAACGGATGTATCTTCGCCAATAATTGTCAGAAGTTAGAATTTCTTTCAACATTATGAAGCCCTTTTTATATATTTTGACCCTGCATCAAAAGCTGAAAATATGTAGTCTCGAAGTCATTTCGAGAAATTGACGTTTTAAGTTTCTGTTTCCAAATTCAACCGGATGTATCTTCGCCAATAATTGTCAGAAGTAAGAATTTCTTTCAACATTATGAAGCTCTTTTTATATATTTTGATTCTGCATCAAAAGCTGAAAATATGTAGTCTTGAAGTCATTTCGAGAAATCGACGTTTTAAGTTTCGGTTTCCAAATTCAAACGGATGTATCTTCGCCAATAATTATCAGAAGTTAGAATTTCTTTCAACATTTTGAAGCCCTTTTTATATATTTTGACCCTGCTCCAAAAGCTGAAAATATGTAGTCTCGAAGTCATTTCGAGAAATTGACGTTTTAAGTTTCTGTTTCCAAATTCAAACGGATGTATCTTCGCCAATAATTGTCAGAAGTTAGAATTTCTTTCAACATTATGAAGCCCTTTTTATATATTTTGATTCTGCATCAAAAGCTGAAAATATGTAGTCTTGAAGTCATTTCGAGAAATTGACGTTTTAAGTTTCTGTTTCCAAATTCAAACGGATGTATCTTCGCCAATAATTGTCAGAAGTTAGAATTTCTTTCAACATTATGAAGCCCTTTTTATATATTTTGACTCTGCATCAAAAGCTGAAAATATGTAGTCTCGAAGTCATTTCGCGAAATTGACGTTTTAAGTTTCTGTTTCCAAATTCAAATGGATGTATCTTCGCCAATAATTGTCAGAAGTTAGAATTTCTTTCAACATTATGAAACCCTTTTTATATATTTTGATTCTGCTTCAAAAGCTGAAAATATGTAGTCGCGAAGTCATTTCGCGAAATTGACGTTTTAAGTTTCTGTTTCCAAATTCAAACGGATGTATCTTCGCCAATAATTGTCAGAAGTTAGAATTTCTTTCAACATTATGAAGCCCTTTTTATATATTTTGATTCTGCATCAAAAGCTGAAAATATGTAGTCTCGAAGTCATTTCGAGAAATTGACGTTTTAAGTTTCTGTTTCCAAATTCAAACGGATGTATCTTCGCCAATAATTGTCAGAAGTTAGAATTTCTTTCAACATTATGAAGCCCTTTTTATATATTTTTATTCTGCATCAAAAGCTGAAAATATGTAGTCTCGAAGTCATTTCGAGAAATTGACGTTTTAAGTTTCTGTTTCCAAATTCAAACGGATGTATCTTCGCCAATAATTATCAGAAGTTAGAATTTCTTTCAACATTATGAAGCCCTTTTTATATATTTTGACCCTGCATCAAAAACTGAAAATATGTAGTCTCGAAGTCATTTCGAGAAATTGACGTTTTAAGTTTCTGTTTCCAAATTCAAACGGATGTATCTTCGCCAATAATTGTCAGAAGTTAGAATTTCTTTCAACATTATGAAGCCCTTTTTATATATTTTTATTCTGCATCAAAAGCTGAAAATATGTAGTCTTGAAGTCATTTCGAGAAATCGACGTTTTAAGTTTCTGTTTCCAAATTCAAACGGATGTATCTTCGCCAATAATTATCAGGATTTAGAATTTCTTTCAATATTATGAAGCCCTTTTTATATATTTTGATTCTGCATGAAAAGCTGAAAATATGTAGTCTCGAAGTTATTTCGAGAAATTGACGTTTTAAGTTTCTGTTTCCAAATTCAAACGGATGTATCTTCGCCAATAATTGTCAGAAGTAAGAATTTCTTTCAACATTATGAAGCCCTTTTTATATATTTTGACTCTGCATCAAAAGCTGAAAATATGTAGTCTTGAAGTCATTTCGAGAAATTGACGTTTTAAGTTTCTGTTTCCAAATTCAAATGGATGTATCTTCGCCAATAATTGTCAGAAGTTAGAATTTCTTTCAACATTATGAAGCCCTTTTTATATATTTTGACCCTGCATCAAAAGCTGAAAATATGTAGTCTCGAAGTCATTTCGAGAAATTGACGTTTTAAGTTTCTGTTTCCAAATTCAAACGGATGTATCTTCGCCAATAATTGTCAGAAGTTAGAATTTCTTTCAACATTATGAAGCCCTTTTTATATATTTTGACCCTGCATCAAAAGCTGAAAATATGTAGTCGCGAAGTCATTTCGAGAAATTGACGTTTTAAGTTTCTGTTTCCAAATTCAACCGGATGTATCTTCGCCAATAATTGTCAGAAGTAAGAATTTCTTTCAACATTATGAAGCTCTTTTTATATATTTTGATTCTGCATCAAAAGCTGAAAATATGTAGTCTTGAAGTCATTTCGAGAAATCGACGTTTTAAGTTTCGGTTTCCAAATTCAAACGGATGTATCTTCGCCAATAATTATCAGAAGTTAGAATTTCTTTCAACATTATGAAGCCCTTTTTATATATTTTGATTCTGCATCAAAAGCTGAAAATATGTAGTCTCGAAGTCATTTTGCGAAATTGACGTTTTAAGTTTCGGTTTCAAAATTCAAACGGATGTATCTTCGCCAATAATTGTCAGAAGTTAGAATTTCTTTCAACATTATGAAGCCCTTTTTATATATTTTGATTCTGCATCAAAAGCTGAAAATATGTAGTCTCGAAGTCATTTCGCGAAATTGACGTTTTAAGTTTCGGTTTCAAAATTCAAACGGATGTATCTTCGCCAATAATTGTCAGAAGTTAGAATTTCTTTCAACATTATGAAGCCCTTTTTATATATTTTGATTCTGCATCAAAAGCTGAAAATATGTAGTCTCGAAGTCATTTCGAGAAATTGACGTTTTAAGTTTCTGTTTCCAAATTCAAACGGATGTATCTTCGCCAATAATTGTCAGAAGTTAGAATTTCTTTCAACATTATGAAGCCCTTTTTATATATTTTGACTCTGCATCACAAGCTGAAAATATGTAGTCTTGAAGTCATTTCGAGAAATCGACGTTTTAAGTTTCGGTTTCCAAATTCAAACGGATGTATCTTCGCCAATAATTATCAGAAGTTAGAATTTCTTTCAACATTATGAAGCCCTTTTTATATATTTTGATTCTGCATCAAAAGCTGAAAATCTGTAGTCCCCGAAGTCATTTCGCGAAATTGACGTTTTTAAGTTTCGGTTTCAAAATTCAAACGGATGTATCTTCGCCAATAATTATCAGAAGTTAGAATTTCTTTCAACATTATGAAGCCCTTTTTTATATATCTTGATTCTGCATTCAAAAGCTCAAAATATGCAGTCTCGAAGTCATTTCGCGAAATTGACGTTTTAAGTTTCTGTTTCCAAATTCAAACGGATGTATCTTCGCCAATAATTGTCAGAAGTTAGAATTTCTTTCAACATTATGAAGCCCTTTTTATATATTTTGACTCTGCTTCAAAAGCTGAAAATATGTAGTCTCGAAGTCATTTCGAGAAATTGACGTTTTAAGTTTCTGTTTCCAAATTCAAACGGATGTATCTTCGCCAATAATTGTCAGAAGTTAGAATTTCTTTCAACATTATGAAGCCCTTTTAATATATTTTGACTCTGCATCAAAAGCTGAAAATATGTAGTCGCGAAGTCATTTCGAGAAATTGACGTTTTAAGTTTCTGTTTCCAAATCAAACGGATGTATCTTCGCCAATAATTGTCAGAAGTTAGAATTTCTTTCAACATAATGAAACCCTTTTTATATATTTTGATTCTGCATCAAAAGCTGAAAATATGTAGTCTCGAAGTCATTTCGAGAAATTGACGTTTTAAGTTTCGGTTTCAAAATTCAAACGGATGTATCTTCGCCAATAATTGTCAGAAGTTAGAATTTCTTTCAACATTATGAAGCCCTTTTTATATATTTTGACTCTGCTTCAAAAGCTGAAAATATGTAGTCTCAAAGTCATTTCGAGAAATTGACATTTTAAGTTTCTGTTTCCAAATTCAAACGGATGTATCTTCGCCAATAATTGTCAGCAGTTAGAATTTCTTTCAATAGTATGAAGCCCTTTTTATATATTTTGATTCTGCATCAAAAGCTGAAAATATGTAGTCTAGAAGTCATTTCG
Organism: Drosophila grimshawi; assembly: GCF_018153295.1. Taxonomy (NCBI): domain Eukaryota; kingdom Metazoa; phylum Arthropoda; class Insecta; order Diptera; family Drosophilidae; genus Drosophila; species Drosophila grimshawi. The sequence continues at coordinate 3,907 of NW_025062493.1, read as the reverse complement.
AGAAATTGACGTTTTAAGTTTCTGTTTCCAAATTCAAACGGATGTATCTTCGCCAATAATTGTCAGAAGTTAGAATTTCTTTCAACATTATGAAGCCTTTTTTATATATTTTGATTCTGCATCAAAAGCTGAAAATATGTAGTCTCGAAGTCATTTCGAGAAATTGACGTTCTAAGTTTCTGTTTCCAAATTCAAACGGATGTATCTTCGCCAATAATTGTCAGAAGTTAGAATTTCTTTCAACATTATGAAGCCCTTTTTATATATTTTGATTCTGCATCAAAAGCTGAAAATATGTAGTCTCGAAGTCATTTCGAGAAATTGACGTTTTAAGTTTCTGTTTCCAAATTCAAACGGATGTATCTTCGCCAATAATTGTCAGAAGTTAGAATTTCTTTCAACATTATGAAACCCTTTTTATATATTTTGATTCTGCATCAAAAGCTGAAAATATGTAGTCTCAAAGTCATTTCGAGAAATTGACGTTTTAAGCTTCTGTTTCCAAATTCAAACGGATGTATCTTCGTCAATAATTGTCAGAAGTTAGAATTTCTTTCAACATTATGAAACCCTTTTTATATATTTTGATTCTGCATCAAAAGCTGAAAATATGTAGTCTCGAAGTCATTTCGAGAAATTGACGTTTTAAGTTTCTGTTTCCAAATTCAAACGGATGTATCTTCGCCAATAATTGTCAGAAGTCAGAATTTCTTTCAACATTATGAAGCCCTTTTTATATATTTTGATTCTGCATCAAAAGCTGAAAATATGTAGTCTCGAAGTCATTTCGAGAAATCGACGTTTTAAGTTTCTGTTTCCAAATTCAAACGGATGTATTTTCGCCAATAATTGTCAGAAGTTAGAATTTCTTTCAACATTATGAAGCCCTTTTTATATATTTTGATTCTGCATCAAAAGCTGAAAATATGTAGTCTCAAAGTCATTTCGAGAAATTGACGTTTTAAGTTTCTCTTTCCAAATTCAAACGGATGTATCTTCGCCAATAATTGTCAGAAGTTAGAATTTCTTTCAACATTATGAAGCCCTTTTTATATACTTTGACTCTGCATCAAAAGCTGAAAATATGTAGTCGCGAAGTCATTTCGAGAAATTGACGTTTTAAGTTTCTGTTTCCAAATTCAAACGGATGTATCTTCGCCAATAATTGTCAGAAGTTAGAATTTCTTTCAACATTATGAAGCCCTTTTTATATATTTGGACTCTGCATCAAAAGCTGAAAATATGTAGTCGCGAAGTCATTTCGAGAAATTGACGTTTTAAGTTTCGGTTTCCAAATTCAAACGGATGTATCTTCGCCAATAATTGTCAGAAGTTAGAATTTCTTTCAACATTATGAAGCCCTTTTTATATATTTTGACTCTGCATCAAAAGCTGAAAATATGTAGTCTCGAAGTCATTTCGAGAAATTGACGTTTTAAGCTTCTGTTTCCAAATTCAAACGGATGTATCTTCACCAATAATTGTCAGAAGTTAGAATTTCTTTCAACATTATGAAGCCCTTTTTATATATTTTGACTCTGCATCAAAAGCTGAAAATATGTAGTCTCAAAGTCATTTCGAGAAATTGACGTTTTAAGTTTCTGTTTCCAAATTCAAACGGATGTATCTTCGCCAATAATTGTCAGCAGTTAGAATTTCTTTCAATAGTATGAAGCCCTTTTTATATATTTTGATTCTGCATCAAAAGCTGAAAATATGTAGTCTAGAAGTCATTTCGAGAAATTGACGTTTTAAGTTTCTGTTTCCAAATTCAAACGGATGTATCTTCGCCAATAATTGTCAGAAGTTAGAATTTCTTTCAACATTATGAAGCCTTTTTTATATATTTTGATTCTGCATCAAAAGCTGAAAATATGTAGTCTCGAAGTCATTTCGAGAAATTGACGTTTTAAGTTTCTGTTTCCAAATTCAACCGGATGTATCTTCGCCAATAATTGTCAGAAGTTAGAATTTCTTTCAACATTATGAAGCCCTTTTTATATACGAGTATTTTGACCCTGCATCAAAAGCTGAAAACATGTAGTCGCGAAGTCATTTCGAGAAATTGACGTTTTAAGTTTCTGTTTCCAAATTCAAACGGATGTATCTTCGCCAATAATTGTCAAAAGTTAGAATTTCTTTCAACATTATGAAGCCCTTTTTATATATTTTGACTCTGCATCAAAAGCTGAAAATATGTAGTCTCGAAGTCATTTCGAGAAATTGACGTTTTAAGTTTCTGTTTCCAAATTCAAACGGATGTATCTTCGCCAATAATTGTCAGAAGTTAGAATTTCTTTCAACATTATGAAGCCCTTTTTATATATTTTGATTCTGCATCAAAAGCTGAAAATATGTAGTCTCGAAGTCATTTCGAGAAATTGACGTTTTAAGTTTCTGTTTCCAAATTCAAACGGATGTATCTTCGCCAATAATTGTCAGAAGTTAGAATTTCTTTCAACATTATGAAGCCCTTTTTATATATTTTGACTCTGCATCAAAAGCTGAAAATATGTAGTCTTGAAGTCATTTCGAGAAATTGACGTTTTAAGTTTCTGTTTCCAAATTCAAACGGATGTATCTTCGCCAATAATTGTCAGAAGTTAGAATTTCTTTCAACATTATGAAGCCCTTTTTATATATTTTGATTCTGCATCAAAAGCTGAAAATATGTAGTCTCGAAGTCATTTCGAGAAATTGACGTTTTAAGTTTATGTTTCCAAATTCAAACGGATGTATCTTCGCCAATAATGGTCAGAAGTTAGAATTTCTTTCAACATTATGAACCCCTTTTTACATATTTTGACTCTGCTTCAAAAGCTGAAAATATGTAGTCTCGAAGTCATTTCGAGAAATTGACGTTTTAAGTTTCTGTTTCCAAATTCAAACGGATGTATCTTCGCCAATAATTGTCAGAAGTTAGAATTTCTTTCAACATTATGAAGCCCTTTTTATATATTTGGACTCTGCATCAAAAGCTGAAAATATGTAGTCGCGAAGTCATTTCGAGAAATTGACGTTTTAAGTTTCGGTTTCCAAATTCAAACGGATGTATCTTCGCCAATAATTGTCAGAAGTTAGAATTTCTTTCAACATAATGAAACCCTTTTTATATATTTTGATTCTGCATCAAAAGCTGAAAATATGTAGTCTCGAAGTCATTTCGAGAAATTGACGTTTTAAGCTTCTGTTTCCAAATTTAAACGGATGTATCTTCGCCAATAATTGTCAGAAGTTAGAATTTCTTTCAACATTATGAAGCCCTTTTTATATATTTTGACTCTGCTTCAAAAGCTGAAAATATGTAGTCTCAAAGTCATTTCGAGAAATTGACGTTTTAAGTTTCTGTTTCCAAATTCAAACTGATGTATCTTCGCCAATAATTGTCAGCAGTTAGAATTTCTTTCAATAGTATGAAGCCCTTTTTATATATTTTGATTCTGCATCAAAAGCTGAAAATATGTAGTCTAGAAGTCATTTCGAGAAATTGACGTTTTAAGTTTCTGTTTCCAAATTCAAACGGATGTATCTTCGCCAATAATTGTCAGAAGTTAGAATTTCTTTCAACATTATGAAGCCTTTTTTATATATTTTGATTCTGCATCAAAAGCTGAAAATATGTAGTCTCGAAGTCATTTCGAGAAATTGACGTTCTAAGTTTCTGTTTCCAAATTCAAACGGATGTATCTTCGCCAATAATTGTCAGAAGTTAGAATTTCTTTCAACATTATGAAACCCTTTTTATATACGAGTATTTTGACCCTGCATCAAAAGCTGAAAATATGTAGTCGCGAAGTCATTTCGAGAAATTGACGTTTTAAGTTTCGGTTTCCAAATTCAAACGGATGTATCTTCGTCAATAATTGTCAGAAGTTAGAATTTCTTTCAACATTATGAAACCCTTTTT
>NW_025062492.1:0-97229 GCF_018153295.1 Drosophila grimshawi | reverse complement strand
GTCTACCTTGAAATAAATGGCCATATCTTCGTCAAAAATTGCCCCATTTCAATTATAAAGGTGTTTTAGAATTCGTCGATCTTTGGAACAAAACTGCATTAAAATAATTTGACTTCCGACTCATCTAAGAAAGATATTAAGGATATTCTTCGATAAATAGAAAATATATGGAAAGCATTAAATAGGGTCTACCTTGAAATAAATGGCCATATCTTCATCTAAAATTGCCCCATTTCAATTATAAAGGTGTTTTTAGAATTCGCTTGATCTTTGAAACAAACGCATTAAAATAATTTGACTTCCGACTCATCTAAGAAAGATATTAAGGGATATTCTTCGATAAATAGAAAATATATGGAAAGCATTAAATAGGGTCTACCTTGAAATAAATGGCCATATCTTCGTCAAAAATTGCCCCATTTCAATTATAAAGGTGTTTTTAGAATTCACTTGATCTTTGAAACAAAACTGCATTAAAATAATTTGACTTCCGACTCATCTAAAAAAGATATTAAGGGATATTCTTCGATAAATAGAAAATATATGGAAAGCATTAAATAGGGTCTACCTTGAAATAAATGGCCATATCTTCGTCAAAAATTGCCCCATTTCAATTATAAAGGTGTTTTTAGAATTCACTCGATCTTTTGGAACAAAACTGCATTAAAATAATTTGACTTCCGACTCATCTAAGAAAGATATTAAGGGATATTCTTCGATAAATAGAAAATATATGGAAAGCATTAAATAGGGTCTACCTTGAAATAAATGGCCATATCTTCGTCAAAAATTGCCCCATTTCAATTATAAAGGTGTTTTTAGAATTCGCTCGATCTTTGGAACAAAACTGCATTAAAATAATTTGACTTCCGACTCATCTAAAAAAGATATTAAAGGATATTCTTCGATAAATAGAAAATATATGGAAAGCATTAAATAGGGTCTACCTTGAAATAAATGGCCATATCTTCGTCAAAAATTGCCCCATTTCAATTATAAAGGTGTTTTTAGAATTCACTTAATCTTTGGAACAAAACTGCATTAAAATAATTTGACTTCCGACTCATCTAAGAAAGATATTAAGGGATATTCTTCGATAAATAGAAAATATATGGAAAGCATTAAATAGGGTCTACCTTGAAATAAATGGCCATATCTTCGTCAAAAATTGCCCCATTTCAATTATAAAGGTGTTTTTAGAATTCACTCGATCTTTAGAACAAAACTGCATTAAAATAATTTGACTTCCGACTCATCTAAGAAAGATATTAAGGGATATTCTTCGATAAATAGAAAATATATGGAAAGCATTAAAATCGGGTCTACCCTTGAAATAAATGGCCATATCTTCGTCAAAAATTGCCCCACTTCAATTATAAAGGTGTTTTTTAGAATTCACTTGATCTTGGAACAAAACTGCATTAAAATAATTTGACTTCCGACTCATCTAAGAAAGATATTAAGGGATATTCGATAAATAGAAAATATATGGAAAGCATTAAATAGGGTCTACCTTGAAATAAATGGCCATATCTTCATCAAAAATTGCCCCACTTCAATTATAAAGGTGTTTTTAGAATTCGCTTAATCTTTGAAACAAAACTGCATTAAAATAATTTGACTTCCGACTCATCTAAGAAAGATATTAAGGGATATTCTTCGATAAATAGAAAATATATGGAAAGCATTAAATAGGGTCTACCTTGAAATAAATGGCCATATCTTCGTCAAAAATTGCCCCATTTCAATTATAAAGGTGTTTTTAGAATTCACTTGATCTTTGGAACAAAACTGCATTAAAATAATTTGACTTCCGACTCATCTAAGAAAGATATTAAGGGATATTCTTCGATAAATAGAAAATATATGGAAAGCATTAAATAGGGTCTACCTTGAAATAAATGGCCATATCTTCGTCAAAAATTGCCCCATTTCAATTATAAAGGTGTTTTTAGAATTCACTTGATCTTTGAAACAAAACTGCATTAAAATAATTTGACTTCCGACTCATCTAAGAAAGATATTAAGGGATATTCTTCGATAAATAGAAAATATATGGAATGCATTAAATAGGGTCTACCTTCAAATAAATGGCCATATCTTCGTCAAAAATTGCCCCATTTCAATTATAAAGGTGTTTTTAGAATTCACTCGATCTTTGGAAGAAAACTGCATTAAAATAATTTGACTTCCGACTCATCTAAGAAAGATATTAAGGGATATTCGATAAATAGAAAATATATGGAAAGCATTAAATAGGGTCTACCTTGAAATAAATGGCCATATCTTCGTCTAAATTGCCCCATTTCAATTATTAAGGTGTTTTTAGAATTCACTCGATCTTTGGAACAAAACTGCATTAAAATAATTTGACTTCCGACTCATCTAAGAAAGATATTAAGGGATATTCTTCGATAAATAGAAAATATATGGAAAGCATTAAATAGGGTCTACCTTGAAATAAATGGCCATATCTTCGTCAAAAATTGCCCCATTTCAATTATAAAGGTGTTTTTAGAATTCGCGTAATCTTTGAAACAAAACTGCATTAAAATAATTTGACTTCCGACTCATCTAAAAAAGATATTAAGGGATATTCTTCGATAAATAGAAAATATATGGAAAGCATTAAATAGGGTCTACCTTGAAATAAATGGCCATATCTTCGTCAAAAATTGGCCCATTTCAATTATAAAGGTGTTTTTTAGAATTCACTCAATCTTTAGAACAAAACTGCATTAAAATAATTTGACTTCCGACTCATCTAAGAAAGATATTAAGGGATATTCTTCGATAAATAGAAAGTATATGGAAAGCATTAAATAGGGTCTACCTTGAAATAAATGGCCATATCTTCGTCAAAAATTGCTCAATTTCAAATATAAAGGTGTTTTTAGAATTCGCTTGATCTTTGGAACAAAACTGCATTAAAAAATTTGACTTCCGACTCATCTAAGAAAGATATTAAGGGATATTCTTCGATAAATAGAAAATATATGGAAAGCATTAAATAGGGTCTACCTTGAAATAAATGGCCATATCTTCGTCAAAAATTGCCCCATTTCAATTATAAAGGTGTTTTTAGAATTCACTTGATCTTTGGAACAAAACTGCATTAAAATAATTTGACTTCCGACTCATCTAAGAAAGATATTAAGGGATATTCTTCGATAAATAGAAAATATATGGAAAGCATTAAATAGGGTCTACCTTGAAATAAATGGCCATATCTTCATCTAAAATTGCCCCATTTCAATTATAAAGGTGTTTTTAGAATTCGCTTGATCTTTGAAACAAAACTGCATTAAAATAATTTGACTTCCGACTCATCTAAGAAAGATATTAAGGGATATTCTTCGATAAATAGAAAATATATGGAAAGCATTAAATAGGGTCTACCTTGAAATAAATGGCCATATCTTCGTCAAAAATTGCCCCATTTCAATTATAAAGGTGTTTTTAGAATTCACGTGATCTTTGAAACAAAACTGCATTAAAATAATTTGACTTCCGACTCATCTAAAAAAGATATTAAGGGATATTCTTCGATAAATAGAAAATATATGGAAAGCATTAAATAGGGTCAACCTTGAAATAAATGGCCATATCTTCGTCAAAAATTGACCCACTTCAATTATAAAGGTGTTTTTAGAATTCGCGTAATCTTTGAAACAAAACTGCATTAAAATAATTTGACTTCCGACTCATCTAAGAAAGATATTAAGGGATATTCTTCGATAAATAGAAAATATATGGAAAGCATTAAATAGGGTCTACCTTGAAATAAATGGCCATATCTTCGTCTAAAATTGCCCCATTTCAATTATAAAGGTGTTTTTAGAATTCACTTGATCTTTGGAACAAAACTGAATTAAAATAATTTGTCTTTCGACTCATCTAAGAAAGATATTAAGGGATATTCGATAAATAGAAAATATATGGGAAGCATTAAATAGGGTCTACCTTGAAATAAATGGCCATATCTTCGTCAAAAATTGCCCCATTTCAATTATAAAGGTGTTTTTAGAATTCGCTCGATCTTTGGAACAAAACTGCATTAAAATAATTTGACTTCCGACTCATCTAAGAAAGATATTAAGGGATATTCTTCGATAAATAGAAAATATATGGAAAGCATTAAATAGGGTCTACCTTGAAATAAATGGCCATATCTTCATCTAAAATTGCCCCATTTCAATTATAAAGGTGTTTTTAGAATTCACTTGATCTTTGAAACAAAACTGCATTAAAATAATTTGACTTCCGACTCATCTAAGAAAGATATTAAGGGATATTCTTCGATAAATAGAAAATATATGGAAAGCATTAAATAGGGTCTACCTTGAAATAAATGGCCATATCTTCGTCAAAAATTGCCCCATTTCAATTATAAAGGTGTTTTTAGAATTCACGTGATCTTTGAAACAAAACTGCATTAAAATAATTTGACTTCCGACTCATCTAAGAAAGATATTAAGGGATATTCTTGATAAATAGAAAATATATGGAAAGCATTAAATAGGGTCTACCTTGAAATAAATGGCCATATCTTCGTCAAAAATTGCCCCATTTCAATTATAAAGGTGTTTTTAGAATTCGCTTGATCTTTGGAACAAAACTGCATTAAAATAATTTGACTTCCGACTCATCTAAGAAAGATATTAAGGGATATTCTTCGATAAATAGAAAATATATGGAAAGCATTAAATAGGGTCTACCTTGAAATAAATGGCCATATCTTCGTCAAAAATTGTCCCACTTCAATTATAAAGGTGTTTTTAGAATTCGCTTAATCTTTGAAACAAAACTGCATTAAAATAATTTGACTTCCGACTCATCTAAAAAAGATATTAAGGGATATTCTTCGATAAATAGAAAATATATGGAAAGCATTAAATAGGGTCTACCTTGAAATAAATGGCCATATCTTCGTCAAAAATTGCCCCACTTCAATTATAAAGGTGTTTTTAGAATTCACTCAATCTTTGGAACAAAACTGCATTAAAATAATTTGACTTCCGACTCATCTAAGAAAGATATTAAGGGATATTCTTCGATAAATAGAAAGTATATGGAAAGCATTAAATAGGGTCTACCTTGAAATAAATGGCCATATCTTCGTCAAAAATTGCCCCATTTCAATTATAAAGGTGTTTTTAGAATTCGCTTGATCTTTGGAACAAAACTGCATTAAAAAAATTTGACTTCCGACTCATCTAAGAAAGATATTAAGGGATATTCTTCGATAAATAGAAAATATATGGAAAGCATTAAATAGGGTCTACCTTGAAATAAATGGCCATATCTTCGTCAAAAATTGCCCCATTTCAATTATAAAGGTGTTTTTAGAATTCACTTGATCTTTGGAACAAAACTGCATTAAAATAATTTGACTTCCGACTCATCTAAGAAAGATATTAAGGGATATTCTTCGATAAATAGAAAATATATGGAAAGCATTAAATAGGGTCTACCTTGAAATAAATGGCCATATCTTCATCTAAAATTGCCCCATTTCAATTATAAAGGTGTTTTTAGAATTCGCTTGATCTTTGAAACAAAACTGCATTAAAATAATTTGACTTCCGACTCATCTAAGAAAGATATTAAGGGATATTCTTCGATAAATAGAAAATATGTGGAAAGCATTAAATAGGGTCTACCTTGAAATAAATGGCCATATCTTCGTCAAAAATTGCCCCATTTCAATTATAAAGGTGTTTTTAGAATTCACTTGATCTTTGAAACAAAACTGCACTAAAATAATTTGACTTCCGACTCATCTAAAAAAGATATTAGGGGATATTCTTCGATAAATAGAAAATATATGGAATGCATTAAATAGGGTCTACCTTCAAATAAATGGCCATATCTTCGTCAAAAATTGCCCCATTTCAATTATAAAGGTGTTTTTAGAATTCACTCGATCTTTGAAACAAAACTGCATTAAAATAATTCGACTTCCGACTCATCTAAGAAAGATATTAAGGGATATTCTTCGATAAATAGAAAATATATGGAAAGCATTAAATAGGGTCTACCTTGAAATAAATGGCCATATCTTCGTCTAAAATTGCCCCATTTCAATTATAAAGGTGTTTTTAGAGATCACTCGATCTTTGGAACAAAACTGCATTAAAATAATTTGACTTCCGACTCGTCTAAGAAAGATATTAAGAGATATTCTTCGATAAATAGAAAATATATGGAAAGCATTAAATAGGGTCTACCTTGAAATAAATGGCCATATCTTCGTCAAAAATTGCCCCATTTCAATTATAAAGGTGTTTTTAGAATTCACTTGATCTTTGAAACAAAACTGCATTAAAATAATTTGACTTCCGACTCATCTAAGAAAGATATTAAGGGATATTCTTCGATAAATAGAAAATATATGGAAAGCATTAAATAGGGTCTACCTTGAAATAAATGGCCATATCTTCATCTAAAATTGCCCAATTTCAATTATAAAGGTGTTTTTAGAATTTGCTCGATCTTTGGAACAAAACTGCATTAAAATAATTTGACTTCCGACTCATCTAAGAAAGATATTAAGGGATATTCTTTGATAAATAGAAAATATATTTAAACCATTAAATAGGGTCTACCTTGAAATAAATGGCCATATCTTCATCTAAAATTGCCCAATTTCAATTATAAAGGTGTTTTTAGAATTCACTTGATCTTTGGAACAAAACTGCATTAAAATAAATTGACTTCCGACTCATCTAAGAAAGATATTAAGGGATATTCTTCGATAAATAGAAAATATATGGAAAGCATTAAATAGGGTCTACCTTGAAATAAATAGCCATATCTTCGTCAAAAATTGCCATATTTAAACTATAAAGGTGTTTTTAGAATTCGCTTGATCTTTGGAACAAAACTGCATTAAAATAATTTGACTTCCGACTCATCTAAGAAAGATATTAAGGGATATTCTTCGATAAATAGAAAATATATGGAAAGCATTAAATAGGGTCTTCCTTGAATAAATGGCCATATCTTCGTCAAAAATTGCCCCATTTCAATTATAAAGGTGTTTTTAGAATTCACTTGATCTTTGAAACAAAACTGCATTAAAATAAATTGACTTCCGACTCATCTAAGAAAGATATTAAGGGATATTCTTCGATAAATAGAAAATATATGGAAAGCATTAAATAGGGTCTACCTTGAAATAAATGGCCATATCTTCGTCAAAAATTGCCATATTTAAACTATAAAGGTGTTTTTAGAATTCACTTGATCTTTGGAACAAAACTGCATTAAAATAAATTGACTTTCGACTCATCCAAGAAAGATATTAAGGGATATTCTTCGATAAATAGAAAATATATGGAAAGCATTAAATAGGGTCTACCTTGAAATAAATGGCCATATCTTCATCTAAAATTGCCCAATTTCAATTATAAAGGTGTTTTTAGAATTCACTTGATCTTTGGAACAAAACTGCATTAAAATAATTTGACTTCCGACTCATCTAAGAAAGATATTAAGGGATATTCTTTGATAAATAGAAAATATATGGAAACCATTAAATAGGGTCTACCTTGAAATAAATGGCCATATCTTCATCTAAAATTGCCCAATTTCAATTATAAAGATGTTTTTAGAATTCACTTGATCTTTGAAACAAAACTGCATTAAAATAAATTGACTTCCGACTCATCTAAGAAAGATATTAAGGGATATTCTTCGATAAATAGAAAATATATGGAAAGCATTAAATAGGGTCTACCTTGAAATAAATAGCCATATCTTCGTCAAAAATTGCCCCACTTCAATTATAAAGGTGTTTTTAGAATTCGCTTAATCTTTAAAAGAAAACTGCATTAAAATAATTTGACTTCCGACTCATCTAAGAAAGATATTAAGGGATATTCTTCGATAAATAGAAAATATATGGAAAGCATTAAATAGGGTCTTCCTTGAAATAAATGGCCATATCTTCGTCAAAAATTGCCCCACTTCAATTATAAAGGTGTTTTTAGAATTCGCTTAATCTTTGAAACAAAACTGCATTAAAATAATTTGACTTCCGACCCATCTAAGAAAGATATTAAGGGATATTCGATAAATAGAAAATATATGGAAAGCATTAAATAGGGTCTACCTTAAAATAAATAGCCATATCTTCGTCCAAAATTGCCCCATTTCAATTATAAAGGTGTTTTTAGAATTCACTCGATCTTTGGAACAAAACTGCATTAAAATAATTTGACTTTCGACTCATCTAAGAAAGATATTAAGGGATATTCTTCGACAAATAGAAAATATATGGAAAGCATTAAATAGGGTCTACCTTGAAATAAATGGCCATATCTTCGTCAAAAATTGCCCCATTTCAATTATAAAGGTGTTTTTAGAATTCGCTCGATCTTTGGAACAAAACTGCATTAAAATAATTTGACTTCCGACTCATCTAAGAAAGATATTAAGGGATATTCTTCGATAAATAGAAAATATATGGAAAGCATTAAATAGGGTCTACCTTGAAATAAATGGCCATATCTTCATCTAAAATTGCCCAATTTCAATTATAAAGGTGTTTTTAGAATTCACTTGATCTTTGGAACAAAACTGCATTAAAATAATTTGACTTCCGACTCATCTAAGAAAGATATTAAGGGATATTCGATAAATAGAAAATATATGGAAAGCATTAAATAGGGTCTACCTTGAAATAAATGGCCATATCTTCGTCAAAAATTGCCCCATTTCAATTATAAAGGTGTTTTTAGAATTCACTTGATCTTTGAAACAAAACTGCATTAAAATAAATTGACTTCCGACTCATCTAAGAAAGATATTAAGGGATATTCTTCGATAAATAGAAAATATATGGAAAGCATTAAATAGGGTCTACCTTGAAATAAATGGCCATATCTTCGTCAAAAATTGCCATATTTAAACTATAAAGGTGTTTTTAGAATTCACTTGATCTTTGGAACAAAACTGCATTAAAATAATTTGACTTTCGACTCATCTAAGAAAGATATTAAGGGATATTCTTCGATAAATAGAAAATATAAGGAAAGCATTAAATAGGGTCTACCTTGAAATAAATGGCCATATCTTCGTCAAAAATTGCCCCATTTCAATTATAAAGGTGTTTTTAGAATTTACTCGATCTTTGGAACAAAACTGCATTAAAATAATTTGACTTCCGACTCATCTAAGAAAGATATTAATGGATATTCTTCGATAAATAGAAAATATATGGAAAGCATTAAATTGGGTCTACCTTGAAATAAATGGCCATATCTTCGTCAAAAATTGCCCCATTTCAATTATAAAGGTGTTTTTAGAATTCGCTCGATCTTTGGAACAAAACTGCATTAAAATAATTTGACCTCCGACTCATCTAAGAAAGATATTAAGGGATATTCTTCGATAAATAGAAAATATATGGAAAGCATTAAATAGGGTCTACCTTGAAATAAATGGCCATATCTTCGTCAAAAATTGCCCCATTTCAATTATAAAGGTGTTTTTAGAATTCACTTGATCTTTGGAACAAAACTGCATTAAAATAATTTGACTTCCGACTCATCTAAGAAAGATATTAAGGGATATTCTTTGATAAATAGAAAATATATAGAAAGCATTAAATAGGGTCTACCTTGAAATAAATGGCCATATCTTCGTCAAAAATTGCCCCATTTCAATTATAAAGGTGTTTTTAGAATTCACTCGATCTTTGGAACAAAACTGCATTAAAATAATTTGACTTCCGACTCATCTAAGAAAGATATTAAGGGATATTCTTTGATAAACAGAAAATATATGGAAAGCATTAAATAGGGTCTACCTTGAAATAAATGGCCATATCTTTGTCAAAAATTGCCCCACTTCAATTATAAAGGTGTTTTTAGAATTCGCTTAATCTTTGAAAGAAAACTGCATTAAAATAAGTTGACTTCCGACTCATCTAAAAAAGATATTAAGGGATACTCTTCGATAAATAGAAAATATATGGAAAGCATTAAATAGGCTCTACCTTGAAATAAATGGCCATATCTTCGTCAAAAATTGCCCCATTCCAATTATAAAGGTGTTTATAGAATTCACTTGATCTTTGGAACAAAACTGCATTAAAATAATTTGACTTCCGACTCATCTAAGAAAGATATTAAGGGATATTCTTCGATAAATAGAAAATATATGGAAAGCATTAAATAGGGTCTACCTTCAAATAAATGGCCATATCTTCGGCAAAAATTGCCCCATTTCAATTATAAAGGTGTTTTTAGAATTCACTTGATCTTTGGAACAAAACTGCATTAAAATAATTTGACTTCCGACTCATCTAAGAAAGATATTAAGGGATATTCTTTGATAAATAGAAAATATATGGAAAGCATTAAATAGGGTCTACCTTGAAATAAATGGCCATATCTTCATCTAAAATTGCCCAATTTCAATTATAAAGGTGTTTTTAGAATTCACTTGATCTTTGGAACAAAACTGCATTAAAATAATTTGACTTCCGACTCATCTAAGAAAGATATTAAGGGATATTCTTCGATAAATAGAAAATATATGGAAAGCATTAAATAGGGTCTACCTTGAAATAAATGGCCATATCTTCGTCAAAAATTGCCCCATTTCAATTATAAAGGTGTTTTTAGAATTCGCTCGATCTTTGGAACAAAACTGCATTAAAATAATTTGACTTCCGACTCATCTAAGAAAGATATTAAGGGATATTCTTCGATAAATAGAAAATATATGGAAAGTATTAAATAGGGTCTACCTTGAAATAAATGGCAATATCTTCATCTTAAATTGCCCAATTTCAATTATAAAGGTGTTTTTAGAATTCACTTGATCTTTGGAACAAAAACTGCATTAAAATAATTTGACTTCCGACTCATCTAAAAAAGATATTAAGGGATATTCTTCGATAAATAGAAAATATATGGAAAGCATTAAATAGGGTCTACCTTGAAATAAATGGCCATATCTTCGTCAAAAATTGCCCCATTTTAATTATAAAGGTGTTTTTAGAATTCACTTGATCTTTGAAACAAAACTGCATTAAAATAAATTGACTTCCGACTCATCTAAGAAAGATATTAAGGGATATTCTTCGATAAATAGAAAATATATGGAAAGCATTAAATAGGGTCTACCTTCAAATAAATGGCCATATCTTCGTCAAAAATTGCCATATTTAAACTATAAAGGTGTTTTTAGAATTCACTTGATCTTTGGAACAAAACTGCATTAAAATAAATTGACTTCCGACTCATCTAAGAAAGATATTAAGGGATATTCTTCGATAAATAGAAAATATATGGAAAGCATTAAATA
Source organism: Drosophila grimshawi (assembly GCF_018153295.1). Classification (NCBI taxonomy): domain Eukaryota; kingdom Metazoa; phylum Arthropoda; class Insecta; order Diptera; family Drosophilidae; genus Drosophila; species Drosophila grimshawi. The sequence goes on along the minus strand of NW_025062492.1, from coordinate 85,910 downwards.
GGGTCTACCTTGAAATAAATGGCCATATCTTCGTCAAAAATTGCCCCACTTCAATTATAAAGGTGTTTTTAGAATTCGCTTAATCTTTGAAACAAAACTGCATTAAAATAATTTGACTTCCGACTCATCTAAGAAAGATATTAAGGGATATTCGATAAATAGAAAATATATGGAAAGCATTAAATAGGGTCTACCTTGAAATAAATGGCCATATCTTCGTCAAAAATTGCCCCATTTCAATTATAAAGGTGTTTTTAGAATTCACTTGATCTTTGAAACAAAAATGCATTAAAATAAATTGACTTCCGACTCATCTAAGAAAGATATTAAGGGATATTCTTCGATAAATAGAAAATATATGGAAAGCATTAAATAGGGTCTACCCTTCAAATAAATGGCCATATCTTCGTCAAAAATTGCCCCATTTCAATTATAAAGGTGTTTTTAGAATTCACTTGATCTTTGGAACAAAACTGCATTAAAATAATTTGACTTCCGACTCATCTAAGAAAGATATTAAGGGATATTCTTTGATAAATAGAAAATATATGGAAAGCATTAAATAGGGTCTACCTTGAAATAAATGGCCATATCTTCATCTAAAATTGCCCAATTTTAATTATAAAGGTGTTTTTAGAATTCACTTGATCTTTGGAACAAAACTGCATTAAAATAAATTGACTTCCGACTCATCTAAGAAAGATATTAAGGGATATTCGGTAAATAGAAAATATATGGAAAGCATTAAATAGGGTCTACCTTAAAATAAATGGCCATATCTTCGTCAAAAATTGCCCCATTTCAATTATAAAGGTGTTTTTAGAATTCGCTCGATCTTTATAACAAAACTGCATTAAAATAATTTGACTTCCGACTCATCTAAAAAAGATATTAAGGGATATTCTTCGATAAATAGAAAATATATTGAAAGCATTAAATAGGGTCTACCTTCAAATAAATGGCCATATCTTCTTCAAAGATTGCCCCATTTCAGTTATAAAGGTGTTTTTGGAATTTGCTCGATCTTTGGAACAAAACTGCATTAAAATAATTTGACTTCCGACTCATCTAAGAAAGATATTAAGGGATATTCGGATAAATAGAAAATATAGTGAAAGACTTATATACGGTCTACCTTGATATACATGGTCATATCTTCGTCAAACATTGCCCCATTTTAATTATAAAGGTGTTTTTAGAATTCACTCGATCTTTGGAACAAAACTGCATTAAAATAATTTGACTTCCGACTCATCTAAGAAAGATATTAAGGGATATTCTTCGATAAATAGAAAATATATGGAAAGCATTAAATAGGGTCTACCTTGAAATAAATGGCCATATCTTCGTCAAAAATTGCCATATTTAAACTATAATGGTGTTTTTAGAGTTCACTTGATCTTTGGAACAAAACTGCATTAAAATAAATTGACTTCCGACTCATCTAAGAAGGATATTAAGGGATATTCTTCGATAAATAGAAAATATATGGAAAGCATTAAATAGGGTCTTCCTTGAAATAAATGGCCATATCTTCGTCAAAAATTGCCTCACTTCAATTATAAAGGTGTTATTAGAATTCGCTTAATCTTTGAAACAAAACTGCATTAACATAATTTGACTTCCGACTCATCTAAGAAAGATATTAAGGGATATTCGATAAATAGAAAATATATGGAAAGCATTAAATAGGGTCTACCTTAAAATAAATGGCCATATCTTCGTCAAAAATTGCCCCATTTCAATTATAAAGGTGTTTTTAGAATTCCCTCGATCTTTGGAACAAAACTGCATTAAAATAATTTGACTTCCGACTCATCTAAGAAAGATATTAAGGGATATTCTTCGATAAATAGAAAATATATGGAAAGCATTAAATAGGGTCTACCTTGAAATAAATGGCCATATCTTCGTCAAAAATTGCCCCACTTTAATTATAAAGGTGTTTTTAGAATTCGCTTAATCTTTGAAACAAAAACTGCATTAAAATAATTTGACTTCCGACTCATCTAAAAAGATATTAAGGGATATTCTTCGATAAATAGAAAATATATGGAAAGCATTAAATAGGGTCTACCTTGAAATAAATGGCCATATCTTCGTCAAAAATTGCCATATTTAAACTATAAAGGTGTTTTTAGAATTCACTTGATCTTTGGAACAAAACTGCATTAAAATAAATTGACTTCCGACTCATCTAAGAAGGATATTAAGGGATATTCTTCGATAAATAGAAAATATATGGAAAGCATTAAATAGGGTCTTCCTTGAAATAAATGGCCATATCTTCGTCAAAAATTGCCCCACTTCAATTATAAAGGTGTTTTTAGAATTCGCTTAATCTTTGAAACAAAACTGCATTAACATAATTTGACTTCCGACTCATCTAAGAAAGATATTAAGGGATATTCGATAAATAGAAAATATATGGAAAGCATTAAATAGGGTCTACCTTAAAATAAATGGCCATATCTTCGTCAAAAATTGCCCCATTTCAATTATAAAGGTGTTTTTAGAATTCGCTCGATCTTTGGAACAAAACTGCATTAAAATAAATTGACTTCCGACTCATCTAAGAAAGATATTAAGGGATATTCTTCGATAAATAGAAAATATATGGAAAGCATTAAATAGGGTCTACCTTGAAATAAATGGCCATATCTTCGTCAAAAATTGCCCCACTTTCAATTATAAAGGTGTTTTTAGAATTCGCTTAATCTTTGAAACAAAACTGCATTAAAATAATTTGACTTCCGACTCATCTAAAAAAGATATTAAGGGATATTCTTCGATAAATAGAAAATATATGGAAAGCATTAAATAGGGTCTACCTTGAAATAAATGGCCATATCTTCGTCAAAAATTGCCCCATTTCAATTATAAAGGTGTTTTAAGAATTCAATTCGATCTTTGGAACAAAACTGCATTAAAATAATTTGACTTCCGACTCATCTAAGAAAGATATTAAGGGATATTCTTCGATAAATAGAAAATATATGGAAAGCATTAAATAGGGTCTACCTTGAAATAAATGGCCATATCTTCGTCAAAAATTGCCCCATTTCAATTATAAAGGTGTTTTTAGAATTCACTTGATCTTTGAAACAAAACTGCATTAAAATAATTTGACTTCCGACTCATCTAAGAAAGATATTAAGGGATATTCTTTGATAAATAGAAAATATATGGAAAGCATTAAATAGGCTCTACCTTGAAATAAATGGCCATATCTTCGTCAAAAATTGCCCCATTTCATTTATAAAGGTGTTTTTAGAATTCACTCGATCTTTGGAACAAAACTGCATTAAAATAATTTGACTTCCGACTCATCTAAGAAAGATATTAAGGGATATTCTTTGATAAACAGAAAATATATGGAAAGCATTAGATAGGGTCTACCTTCAAATAAATGGCCATATCTTCGTCAAAAATTGCCCCATTTCAATTATAAAGGTGTTTTTAGAATTCGCTTAATCTTTGAAACAAAACTGCATTAAAATAATTTGACTTCCGACTCATCTAAAAAAGATATTAAGGGATACTCTTCGATAAATAGAAAATATATGGAAAGCATTAAATAGGCTCTACCTTGAAATAAATGGCCATATCTTCGTCAAAAATTGCCCCATTTCAATTATAAAGGTGTTTTTAGAATTCACTTGATCTTTGGAATAAAACTGCATTAAAATAATTTGACTTCCGACTCATCTAAGAAAGATATTAAGGGATATTCTTCGATAAATAGAAAATATATGGAAAGCATTAAATAGGGTCTACCTTCAAATAAATGGCCATATCTTCGTCAAAAATTGCCCCATTTCAATTATAAAGGTGTTTTTAGAATTCACTTGATCTTTGGAACAAAACTGCATTAAAATAATTTGACTTCCGACTCATCTAAGAAAGATATTAAGGGATATTCTTTGATAAATAGAAAATATATGGAAACCATTAAATAGGGTCTACCTTGAAATAAATGGCCATATCTTCATCTAAAATGGCCCAATTTCAATTATAAAGGTGTTTTTTAGAATTCACTTGATCTTTGGAACAAAACTGCATTAAAATAATTTGACTTCCGACTCATCTAAGAAAGATATTAAGGGATATTCTTCGATAAATAGAAAATATATGGAAAGCATTAAATAGGGTCTACCTTAAAATAAATGGCCATATCTTCGTCAAAAATTGCCCCATTTCAAATATAAAGGTGTTTTTAGAATTCACTTGATCTTTGGAACAAAACTGCATTAAAATAATTTGACTTCCGACTCATCTAAGAAAGATATTAAGGGATATTCTTCGATAAATAGAAAATATATGGAAAGCATTAAATAGGGTCTACCTTGAAATAAATGGCCATATCTTCATCTAAAATTGCCCAATTTCAATTATAAAGGTGTTTTTAGAATTCACTTGATCTTTGGAACAAAACTGCATTAAAATAATTTGACTTCCGACTCATCTAAGAAAGATATTAAGGGATATTCTTCGATAAATAGAAAATATATGGAAAGCATTAAATAGGGTCTACCTTGAAAAAAATGGCCATATCTTCGTCAAAAATTGCCCCATTTCAAATATAAAGGTGTTTTTAGAATTCGCTTAATCTTTGAAACAAAACTGCATTAAAATAAATTGACTTCCGACTCATCTAAGAAAGATATTAAGGGATATTCTTCGATAAATAGAAAATATATGGAAAGCATTAAATAGGGTCTACCTTGAAATAAATGGCCATATCTTCGTCAAAAATTGCCCCATTTCAAATATAAAGGTGTTTTTAGAATTCACTTGATCTTTGGAACAAAACTGCATTAAAATAATTTGACTTCCGACTCATCTAAGAAAGATATTAAGGGATATTCTTTGATAAATAGAAAATATATGGAAAGCATTAAATAGGCTCTACCTTGAAATAAATGGCCATATCTTCGTCAAAAATTGCCCCATTTCAATTATAAAGGTGTTTTTAGAATTCACTCGATCTTTGGAACAAAACTGCATTAAAATAATTTGACTTCCGACTCATCTAAGAAAGATATTAAGGGATATTCTTCGATAAATAGAAAATATATTGAAAGCATTAAATAGGGTCTACCTTCAAATAAATGGCCATATCTTCGTCAAAAATTGCCCCATTTCAATTATAAAGGTGTTTTTAGAATTCGCTTAATCTTTGAAACAAAACTGCATTAAAATAATTTGACTTCCGACTCATCTAAAAAAGATATTAAGGGATACTCTTCGATAAATAGAAAATATATGGAAAGCATTAAATAGGCTCTACCTTGAAATAAATGGCCATATCTTCGTCTAAAATTGCCCCATTTCAATTATAAAGGTGTTTTTAGAATTCACTCGATCTTTGGAACAAAACTGCATTAAAATAATTTGACTTCCGACTCATCTAAGAAAGATATTAAGGGATATTCTTCGATAAATAGAAAATATATGGAAAGCATTAAATAGGGTCTACCTTGAAATAAATGGCCATATCTTCGTCAAAAATTGCCCCATTTCAATTATAAAGGTGTTTTTAGAATTCACTTGATCTTTGGAACAAAACTGCATTAAAATAATTTGACTTCCGACTCATCTAAGAAAGATATTAAGGGATATTCTTTGATAAATAGAAAATATATGGAAAGCATTAAATAGGCTCTACCTTGAAATAAATGGCCATATCTTCGTCAAAAATTGCCCCATTTCAATTATAAAGGTGTTTTTAGAATTTACTCGATCTTTGGAACAAAACTGCATTAAAATAAATTGACTTCCGACTCATCTAAGAAAGATATTAAGGGATATTCTTCGATAAATAGAAAATATATGGAAAGCATTAAATAGGGTCTACCTTGAAATAAATGGCCATATCTTCGTCAAAAATTGCCCCACTTCAATTATAAAGGTGTTTTTAGAATTCGCTTAATCTTTGAAACAAAACTGCATTAAAATAATTTGACTTCCGACTCATCTAAGAAAGATATTAAGGGATATTCTTCGATAAATAGAAAATATATGGAAAGCATTAAATAGGGTCTACCTTAAAATAAATGGCCATATCTTCGTCAAAAATTGCCCCATTTCAATTATAAAGGTGTTTTTAGAATTCGCTCGATCTTTGGAACAAAACTGCATTAAAATAATTTGACTTCCGACTCACCTAAGAAAGATATTAAGGGATATTCTTCGATAAATAGAAAATATATGGAAAGCATTAAATAGGGTCTACCTTGAAATAAATGGCCATATCTTCGTCAAAAATTGCCCCACTTCAATTATAAAGGTGTTTTTAGAATTCACTTAATCTTTGAAACAAAACTGCATTAAAATAATTTGACTTCCGACTCATCTAAGAAAGATATTAAGGGATATTCTTCGATAAATAGAAAATATATGGAAAGCATTAAATAGGGTCTACCTTGAAATAAATGGCCATACCTTCGTCAAAAATTGCCCCATTTCAATTATAAAGGTATTTTTAGAATTTACTTGATCTTTGGAACAAAACTGCATTAAAATAATTTGACTCCGACTCATCTAAGAAAGATATTAAGGGAAATTCTTGACTAACAGAAAATATATGGAAAGTATTAAATTGGGTCTACCTTGAAATAAATGGCCATATCTTCGTCAAAAATTGCCCCGTTTCAATTATAAAGGTGTTTTTAGAATTCACTTGATCTTTGGAACAAAATTGCATTAAAATAATTTGACTTCCGACTCATCTAAGAAAGATATTAAGGGATATTCTTCGATAAATAGAAAATATATGGAAAGCATTAAATAGGGTCTACCTTGAAATAAATGGCCATATCTTCGTCAAAAATTGCCCCATTTCAATTATAAAGGTGTTTTTAGAATTCACTTGATCTTTGGAACAAAACTGCATTAAAATAATTTGACTTCCGACTCATCTAAGAAAGATATTAAGGGACATTCTTTGATAAATAGAAAATATATGGAAAGCATTAAATAGGGTCTACCTTGAAATAAATGGCCATATCTTCGTCAAAAATTGCCCCATTTCATTTATAAAGGTGTTTTTAGAATTCACTTGATCTTTGGAACAAAACTGCATTAAAATAATTTGACTTCCGACTCATCTAAGAAAGATATTAAGGGATATTCTTCGATAAATAGAAAATATATGGAAAGCATTAAATAGGGTCTACCTTAAAATAAATGGCCATATCTTCGTCAAAAATTGCCCCATTTTAATTATAAAGGTGTTTTTAGAATTCACTCGATCTTTGGAACAAAACTGCATTAAAATAATTTGACTTCCGACTCACCTAAGAAAGATATTAAGGGATATTCTTCGATAAATAGAAAATATATGGAAAGCATTAAATAGGGTCTACCTTGAAATAAATGGCCATATCTTCGTCAAAAAATTGCCCCACTTCAATTATAAAGGTGTTTTTAGAATTCGCTTAATCTTTGAAACAAAACTGCATTAAAATAATTTGACTTCCGACTCATCTAAGAAAGATATTAAGGGATATCCTTTGATCAACAGAAAATATATGGAAAGCATTAAATAGGGTCAACCTTGAAATAAATGGCCATATCTTCGTCTAAAATTGCCCCATTTCAATTATAAAGGTGTTTTTAGAATTTACTCGATCTTTGGAACAAAACTGCATTAAAATAATTTGACTTCCGACTCATCTAAGAAAGATATTAAGGGATATTCTTCGATAAATAGAAAATATATGGAAAGCATTAAATAGGGTCTACCTTAAAATAAATGGCAATATCTTCATCTAAAATTGCCCAATTTCAATTATAAAGGTGTTTTTAGAATTCACTTGATCTTTGGAACAAAACTGCATTAAAATAATTTGACTTCCGACTCATCTAAGAAAGATATTAAGGGATATTCTTCGATAAATAGAAAATATATGGAAAGCATTAAATAGGGTCTACCTTGAAATAAATGGCCATATCTTCGTCAAAAATTGCCCCATTTCAATTATAAAGGTGTTTTTAGAATTCACTTGATCTTTGAAACAAAACTGCATTAAAATAAATTGACTTCCGACTCATCTAAGAAAGATATTAAGGGATATTCTTCGATAAATAGAAAATATATGGAAAGCATTAAATAGGGTCTACCTTGAAATAAATGGCCATATCTTCGTCAAAAATTGCCATATTTAAACTATAAAGGTGTTTTTAGAATTCACTTGATCTTTGGAACAAAACTGCATTAAAATAAATTGACTTCCGACTCATCTAAGAAAGATATTAAGGGATATTCTTCGATAAATAGAAAATATATGGAAAGCATTAAATAGGGTCTACCTTGAAATAAATGGCCATATCTTCGTCAAAAATTGCCCCACTTCAATTATAAAGGTGTTTTTAGAATTCACTCGATCTTTGGAACAAAACTGCATTAAAATAATTTGACTTCCGACTCATCTAAGAAAGATATTAAGGGATATTCGATAAATAGAAAATATATTGAAAGCATTAAATAGGGTCTTCCTTGAAATAAATGGCCATATCTTCGTCAAAAATTGCCCCATTTCAATTATAAAGGTGTTTTTAGAATTCACTTGATCTTTGAAACAAAACTGCATTAAAATAAATTGACTTCCGACTCATCTAAGAAAGATATTAAGGGATATTCTTCGATAAATAGAAAATATATGGAAAGCATTAAATAGGGTCTACCTTCAAATAAATGGCCATATCTTCGTCAAAAATTGCCCCATTTCAATTATAAAGGTGTTTTTAGAATTCACTTGATCTTTGGAACAAAACTGCATTAAAATAATTTGACTTCCGACTCATCTAAGAAAGATATTAAGGGATATTCTTCGATAAATAGAAAATATATGGAAACCATTAAATAGGGTCTACCTTGAAATAAATGGCCATATCTTCATCTAAAATTGCCCAATTTCAATTATAAAGGTGTTTTTAGAATTCACTTGATCTTTGGAACAAAACTGCATTAAAATAATTTGACTTCCGACTCATCTAACAAAGATATTAAGGGATATTCGGTAAATAGAAAATATATGGAAAGCATTAAATAGGGTCTACCTTAAAATAAATGGCCATATCTTCGTCAAAAATTGCCCCATTTCAATTATAAAGGTGTTTTTAGAATTCGCTCGATCTTTGGAACAAAACTGCATTAAAATAATTTGACTTCCGACTCATCTAAGAAAGATATTAAGGGATATTCTTCGATAAATAGAAAATATATGGAAAGCATTAAATAGGGTCTACCTTGAAATAAATGGCCATATCTTCGTCAAAAATTGCCCCATTTCAATTATAAAGGTGTTTTTAGAATTCACTTGATCTTTGGAACAAAACTGCATTAAAATAATTTGACTTCCAACTCATCTAAGAAAGATATTAAGGGATATTCTTCGATAAATAGAAAATATATGGAAAGCATTAAATAGGGTCTACCTTGAAATAAATGGCCATATCTTCATCTAAAATTGCCCAATTTCAATTATAAAGGTGTTTTTAGAATTCGATCGATCTTTGGAACAAAACTGCATTAAAATAATTTGACTTCCGACTCATCTAAGAAAGATATTAAGGGATATTCTTCGATAAATAGAAAATATATGGAAAGCATTAAATAGGGTCTACCTTGAAATAAATGGCAATATCTTCATCTAAAATTGCCCAATTTCAATTATAAAGGTGTTTTTAGAATTCACTTGATCTTTGGAACAAAACTGCATTAGAATAATTTGACTTCCCACTCGTCTAAGAAAGATATTAAGGGATATTCTGCGATAAATAGAAAATATATGGAAAGCATTAAATAGGATCTACCTTGAAATAAATGGCCATATCTTCGTCAAAAATAGCCCCATTTCAATTATAAAGGTGTTTTTAGAATCCACTTGATCTTTGGAACAAAACTGCATTAAAATAAATTGACTTCCGACTCATCTAAGAAAGATATTAAGGGATATTCTTCGATAAATAGAAAATATATGGAAAGCATTAAATAGGGTCTACCTTGAAATAAATGGCCATATCTTCGTCAAAAATTGCCATATTTAAACTATAAAGGTGTTTTTAAAATTCACTTGATCTTTGGAACAAAACTGCATTAAAATAAATTGACTTCCGACTAATCTAAGAAAGATATTAAGGGATATTCTTCGATAAATAGAAAATATATGGAAAGCATTAAATAGGGTGTACCTTGAAATAAATGGCCATATCTTCGTCAAAAATTGCCCCACTTCAATTATAAAGGTGTTTTTAGAATTCGCTTAATCTTTGAAACAAAACTGCATTAAAATAATTTGACTTCCGACTCATCTAAGAAAGATATTAAGGGATATTCTGATAAATAGAAAATATATGGAAAGCATTAAATAGGGTCTTCCTTAAAATAAATGGCCATATCTTCGTCAAAAATTGCCCCATTTCAATTATAAAGGTGTTTTTAGAATTCGCTCGATCTTTGGAATAAAATTGCATTAAAATAATTTGACTTCCGACTCATCTAAGAAAGATATTAAGGGATATTCTTCGATAAATAGAAAATATATGGAAAGCATTAAATAGGGTCTACCTTGAAATAAATGGCCATATCTTCGTCAAAAATTGCCCCATTTCAATTATAAAGGTGTTTTTAGAATTCACTTGATCTTTGAAACAAAACTGCATTAAAATAAATTGACTTCCGACTCATCTAAGAAAGATATTAAGGGATATTCTTTGATAAATAGAAAATATATGGAAAGCATTAAATAGGGTCTTCCTTGAAATAAATGGCCATATCTTCGTCAAAAATTGCCCCATTTCAATTATAAAGGTGTTTTTAGAATTCACTTGATCTTTGAAACAAAACTGCATTAAAATAAATTGACTTCCGACTCATCTAAGAAAGATATTAAGGGATATTCTTCGATAAATAGAAAATATATGGAAAGCATTAAATAGGGTCTACCTTGAAATAAATGGCCATATCTTCGTCAAAAATTGCCCCATTTCAATTATAAAGGTGTTTTTAAAATTCACTTGATCTTTGGAACAAAACTGCATTAAAATAATTTGACTTCCGACTCATCTAAGAAAGATATTAAGGGATATTCTTTGATAAATAGAAAATATATGGAAACCATTAAATAGGGTCTACCTTGAAATAAATGGCCATATCTTCATCTAAAATTGCCCAATTTCAATTATAAAGGTGTTTTTAGAATTCACTTGATCTTTGGAACAAAACTGCATTAAAATAATTTGACTTCCGACTCATCTAACAAAGATATTAAGGGATATTCGGTAAATAGAAAATATATGGAAAGCATTAAATAGGGTCTACCTTAAAATAAATGGCCATATCTTCGTCAAAAATTGCCCCATTTCAATTATAAAGGTGTTTTTAGAATTCGCTCGATCTTTGGAACAAAACTGCATTAAAATAATTTGACTTCCGACTCATCTAAGAAAGATATTAAGGGATATTCTTCGATAAATAGAAAATATATGGAAAGCATTAAATAGGGTCTACCTTCAAATAAATGGCCATATCTTCGTCAAAAATTGCCCCATTTCAATTATAAAGGTGTTTTTAGAATTCACTTGATCTTTGGAACAAAACTGCATTAAAATAATTTGACTTCCGACTCATCTAAGAAAGATATTAAGGGATATTCTTCGATAAATAGAAAATATATGGAAATCATTAAATAGGGTCTACCTTGAAATAAATAGCCATATCTTCATCTAAAATTGCCCAATTTCAATTATAAAGGTGTTTTTAGAATTCGCTTGATCTTTGGAACAAAAACTGCATTAAAATAATTTGACTTCCGACTCATCTAAGAAAGATATTAAGGGATATTCTTCGATAAATAGAAAATATATGGAAAGCATTAAATAGGGTCTACCTTGAAATAAATGGCCATATCTTTGTCAAAAATTGTCCCATTTCAATTATAAAGGTGTTTTTAGAATTCACTTGATCTTTGAAACAAAACTGCATTAAAATAAATTGACTTCCGACTCATCTAAGAAAGATATTAAGGGATATTCTTCGATAAATAGAAAATATATGGAAAGCATTAAATAGGGTGTACCTTGAAATAAATGGCCATATCTTCGTCAAAAATTGCCCCACTTCAATTATAAAGGTGTTTTTAGAATTCGCTTAATCTTTGAAACAAAACTGCATTAAAATAATTTGACTTCCGACTCATCTAAGAAAGATATTAAGGGATATTCGATAAATAGAAAATATATGGAAAGCATTAAATAGGGTCTACCTTAAAATAAATGGCCATATCTTCGTCAAAAATTGCCCCATTTCAATTATAAAGGTGTTTTTAGAATTCGCTCGATCTTTGGAACAAAACTGCATTAAAATAATTTGACTTCCGACTCATCTAAGAAAGATATTAAGGGATATTCTTCGATAAATAGAAAATATATGGAAAGCATTAAATAGGGTCTACCTTGAAATAAATGGCCATATCTTCGTCAAAAATTGCCCCATTTCAATTATAAAGGTGTTTTTAGAATTCACTTGATCTTTGGAACAAAACTGCATTAAAATAAATTGACTTCCGACTCATCTAAGAAAGATATTAAGGGATATTCGATAAATAGAAAATATATGGATAGCATTAAATAGGGTCTACCTTGAAATAAATGGCCATATCTTCGTCAAAAATTGCCCCATTTCAATTATAAAGGTGTTTTTAGAATTCACTTGATCTTTGGAACAAAACTGCATTAAAATAAATTGACTTCCGACTCATCTAAGAAAGATATTAAGGGATATTCGATAAATAGAAAATATATGGAAAGCATTAAATAGGGTCTACCTTGAAATAAATGGCCATATCTTCGTCAAAAATTGCCCCATTTCAATTATAAAGGTGTTTTTAGAATTCACTTGATCTTTGGAACAAAACTGCATTAAAATAATTTGACTTCCGACTCATCTAAGAAAGATATTAAGGGATATTCTTCGATAAATAGAAAATATATGGAAAGCATTAAATAGGGTCTACCTTGAAATAAATGGCCATATCTTCATCTAAAATTGCCCAATTTCAAATATAAAGGTGTTTTTAGAATTCGCTTGATCTTTGGAACAAAACTGCATTAAAATAATTTGACTTCTGACTCATCTAAGAAAGATATTGGGGGATATTCTTCGATAAATAGAAAATATATGGAAAGCATTAAATAGAGTCTACCTTGAAATAAATGGCCATATCTTTGTCAAAAATTGTCCCATTTCAATTATAAAGGTGTTTTTAGAATTCACTTGATCTTTGAAACAAAACTGCATTAAAATAAATTGACTTCCGACTCATCTAAGAAAGATATTAAGGGATATTCTTCGATAAATAGAAAATATATGGAAAGCATTAAATAGGGTGTACCTTGAAATAAATGGCCATATCTTCGTCAAAAATTGCCCCACTTCAATTATAAAGGTGTTTTTAGAATTCGCTTAATCTTTGAAACAAAACTGCATTAAAATAATTTGACTTCCGACTCATCTAAGAAAGATATTAAGGGATATTCTTCGATAAATAGAAAATATATGGAAAGCATTAAATAGGGTCAACCTTGAAATAAATGGCCATATCTTCGTCAAAAATTGCCCCATTTCAATTATAAAGGTGTTTTTAGAATTCACTTGATCTTTGGAACAAAACTGCATTAAAATAATTTCACTTCCGACTCATCTAAGAAAGATATTAAGGGATATTCTTCGATAAATAGAAAATATATGGAAAGCATTAAATAGTGTCTACCTTGAAATAAATGGCCATATCTTCGTCAAAAATTGCCCCATTTCAAATATAAAGGTGTTTTTAGAATTCACTTGATCTTTGAAACAAAACTGCGTTAAAATAATTTGACTTCCGACTCATCTAAGAAAGATATTAAGGGATATTCTTCGATAAATAGAAAATATATGGAAAGCATTAAATAGTGTCTACCTTGAAATAAATGGCCATATCTTCGTCAAAAATTGCCCCATTTCAATTATAAAAGTGTTTTTAGAATTCGCTTAATCTTTGAAACAAAACTGCATTAAAATAATTTGACTTCCGACTCATCTAAGAAAGATATTAAGGGATATTCTTCGATAAATAGAAAATATATGGAAAGCATTAAATAGGGTCTACCTTGAAATAAATGGCCATATCTTCGTCAAAAATTGCCCCATTTCAATTATAAAGGTGTTTTTAGAATTCGCTCGATCTTTGGAACAAAACTGCATTAAAATAATTTGACTTCCGACTCATCTAAGAAAGATATTAAGGGATATTCTTCGATAAATAGAAAATATATGGAAAGCATTAAATAGTGTCTACCTTGAAATAAATGGCCATATCTTCGTCAAAAATTGCCCCATTTCAATTATAAAGGTGTTTTTAGAATTCACTTAATCTTTGGAACAAAACTGCATTAAAATAATTTGACTTCCGACTCATCTAAGAAAGATATTGAGGGATATTCGATAAATAGAAAATATATTGAAAGCATTAAATAGGGTCTACCTTGAAATAAATGGCCATATCTTCGTCAAAAATTGCCCCACTTCAATTATAAAGGTGTTTTTAGAATTCGCTTGATCTTTGAAACAAAACTGCATTAAAATAATTTGACTTCCGACTCATCTAAGAAAGATATTAAGGGATATTCTTTGATAAATAGAAAATATATGGAAACCATTAAATAGGGTCTACCTTGAAATAAATGGCCATATCTTCATCTAAAATTGCCCAATTTCAATTATAAAGGTGTTTTTAGAATTCACTTGATCTTTGGAACAAAACTGCATTAAAATAATTTGACTTCCGACTCATCTAACAAAGATATTAAGGGATATTCGGTAAATAGAAAATATATGGAAAGCATTAAATAGGGTCTACCTTAAAATAAATGGCCATATCTTCGTCAAAAATTGCCCCATTTCAATTATAAAGGTGTTTTTAGAATTCACTTGATCTTTGAAACAAAACTGCATTAAAATAATTTGACTTCCGACTCATCTAAGAAAGATATTAGGGGATATTCTTCGATAAATATAAAATATATGGAAAGCATTAAATAGGGTCTACCTTCAAATAAATGGCCATATCTTCGTCAAAAATTGCCCCACTTCAATTATAAAAGTGTTTTTAGAATTCGCTTTATCTTTGAAACAAAACTGCATTAAAATAATTTGACTTCCGACTCATCTAAAAAAGATATTAAGGGATATTCTTCGATAAATAGAAAATATATGGAAAGCATTAAATAGTGTCTACCTTGAAATAAATGGCCATATCTTCATCTAAAATTGCCCAATTTCAATTATAAAGGTGTTTTTAGAATTCGCTTGATCTTTGGAACAAAACTGCATTAAAATAATTTGACTTCCGACTCATCTAAAAAAGATATTAAGGGATATTCTTCGATAAATAGAAAATATATGGAAAGCATTAAATAGGGTCTACCTTGAAATAAATGGCCATATCTTTGTCAAAAATTGTCCCATTTCAATTATAAAGGTGTTTTTAGAATTCACTTGATCTTTGAAACAAAACTGCATTAAAATAAATTGACTTCCGACTCATCTAAGAAAGATATTAAGGGATATTCTTCGATAAATAGAAAATATATGGAAAGCATTAAATAGGGTGTACCTTGAAATAAATGGCCATATCTTCGTCAAAAATTGCCCCACTTCAATTATAAAGGTGTTTTTAGAATTCGCTTAATCTTTGAAACAAAACTGCATTAAAATAATTTGACTTCCGACTCATCTAAGAAAGATATTAAGGGATATTCGATAAATAGAAAATATATGGAAAGCATTAAATAGGGTCTACCTTAAAATAAATGGCCATATCTTCGTCAAAAATTGCCCCATTTCAATTATAAAGGTGTTTTTAGAATTCGCTCGATCTTTGGAACAAAACTGCATTAAAATAATTTGACTTCCGACTCATCTAAGAAAGATATTAAGGGATATTCTTCGATAAATAGAAAATATATGGAAAGCATTAAATAGGGTCTACCTTGAAATAAATGGCCATATCTTCGTCAAAAATTGGCCCATTTCAATTATAAAGGTGTTTTTAGAATTCACTTGATCTTTGGAACAAAACTGCATTAAAATAATTTGACTTCCGACTCATCTAAGAAAGATATTAAGGGATATTCGATAAATAGAAAATATATGGAAAGCATTAAATAGGGTCTACCTTGAAATAAATGGTCATATCTTCGTCAAAAATTGCCCCACTTCAATTATAAAGGTGTTTTTAGAATTCACTTGATCTTTGAAACAAAAACTGCATTAAAATAAATTGACTTCCGACTCATCTAAGAAAGATATTAAGGGATATTCTTCGATAAATAGAAAATATATGGAAAGCATTAAATAGGGTCTACCTTCAAATAAATGGCCATATCTTCGTCAAAAATTGCCCCATTTCAATTATAAAGGTGTTTTTAGAATTCACTTGATCTTTGGAACAAAACTGCATTAAAATAATTTGACTTCCGACTCATCTAAGAAAGATATTAAGGGATATTCTTTGATAAATAGAAAATATATGGAAACCATTAAATAGGGTCTACCTTGAAATAAATGGCCATATCTTCATCTAAAATTGCCCAATTTCAATTATAAAGGTGTTTTTAGAATTCACTCGATCTTTGGAACAAAACTGCATTAAAACAATTTGACTTCCGACTCATCTAAGAAAGATATTAAGGGATATTCTTGGTAAATAGAAAATATATGGAAAGCATTAAATAGGGTCTACCTTAAAATAAATGGCCATATCTTCGTCAAAAATTGCCCCATTTCAATTATAAAGGTGTTTTTAGAATTCGCTCGATCTTTGGAACAAAACTGCATTAAAATAATTTGACTTCCGACTCATCTAAGAAAGATATTAAGGGATATTCTTCGATAAATAGAAAATATATGGAAAGCATTAAATAGGGTCTACCTTGAAATAAATGGCCATATCTTCATCTAAAATTGCCCAATTTCAATTATAAAGGTGTTTTTAGAATTCGCTTGATCTTTGGAACAAAACTGCATTAAAATAATTTGACTTCCGACTCATCTAAGAAAGATATTAAGGGATATTCTTCGATAAATAGAAAATATATGGAAAGCATTAAATAGGGTCTACCTTGAAATAAATGGCCATATCTTCGTCAAAAATATCCATATTTAAACTATAAAGGTGTTTTTAGAATTCACTTGATCTTTGGAACAAAACTGCATTAAAATAAATTGACTTCCGACTCATCTAAGAAGGATATTAAGGGATATTCTTCGATAAATAGAAAATATATGGAAAGCATTAAATAGGGTCTTCCTTGAAATAAATGGCCATATCTTCGTCAAAAATTGCCCCACTTCAATTATAAAGGTGTTTTTAGAATTCGCTTAATCTTTGAAACAAAACTGCATTAAAATAATTTGACTTCCGACTCATCTAAGAAAGATATTAAGGGATATTCGATAAATAGAAAATATATGGAAAGCATTAAATAGGCTCTACCTTGAAATAAATGGCCATATCTTCGTCAAAAATTGCCCCATTTCAATTATAAAGGTGTTTTTAGAATTCGCTTGATCTTTGGAACAAAACTGCATTAAAATAATTTGACTTCCGACTCATCTAAGAAAGATATTAAGGGATATTCTTCGATAAATAGAAAATATATGGAAAGCATTAAATAGGGTCTACCTTGAAATAAATGGCCATATCTTCGTCAAAAATTGCCCAATTTCAATTATAAAAGTGTTTTTAGAATTCACTTGATCTTTGAAACAAAACTGCATTAAAATAAATTGACTTCCGACTCATCTAAGAAAGATATTAAGGGATATTCTTCGATAAATAGAAAATATATGCAAAGCTTAAATAGGGTCTTCCTTGAAATAAATGGCCATATCTTCGTCAAAAATTGCCCCATTTCAATTATAAAGGTGTTTTTAGAATTCACTTGATCTTTGAAACAAAACTGCATTAAAATAAATTGACTTCCGACTCATCTAAGAAGATATTAAGGGATATTCTACGATAAATAGAAAATATATGGAAAGCATTAAATAGGGTCTACCTTGAAATAAATGGCCATATCTTCGTCAAAAATTGCCCCATTTCAAGTATAAAGGTGTTTTTAGAATTCACTTAATCTTTGGAACAAAACTGCATTAAAATAATTTGACTTCCGACTCATCTAAGAAAGATATTAAGGGATATTCTTCGATAAATAGAAAATATATGGAAAGCATTAAATAGGCTCTACCTTGAAATAAATGGCCATATCTTCGTCACAAATTGCACCATTTCAATTATAAAGGTGTTTTTAGAATTCACTCAATCTTGGAAGAAAACTGCATTAAAATAATTTGACTTCCGACTCATCTAAGAAAGATATTAAGGGATATTCGATTAATAGAGAATATATGGAAAGCATTAAATAGGGTCTACCTTGAAATAAATGGCCATATCTTCGTCAAAAATTGCCCCACCTCAATTATAAAGGTGTTTTTAGAATTCGCTTAATCTTTGAAACAAAACTGCATTAAAATAATTTGACTTCCGACTCATCTAAGAAAGATATTAAGGGATATTCTTCGATAAATAGAAAATATATGGAAAGCATTAAATAGGCTCTACCTTGAAATAAATGGCCATATCTTCGTCAAAAATTGCCCCTTTAAATTATAAAGGTGTTTTTAGAATTCAATCGATCTTTGAAACAAAACTGCATTAAAATAATTTGACTTCCGACTCATCTAAGAAAGATATTAAGGGATATTCTTCGATAAATAAAATATATATGGAAAGCATTAAATAGGGTCTACCTTGAAATAAATGGCCATATCTTCGTCAAAAATTGCCCCATTTCAATTATAAAGGTGTTTTTAGAATTCGCTCGATCTTTGGAACAAAACTGCATTAAAATCATTTGACTTCCGACTCATCTAAGAAAGATATTAAGGGATATTCGATAAATAGAAAATATATTGAAAGCATTAAATAGGGTCTACCTTGAAATAAATGGCCATATCTTCGTCAAAAATTGCCCCATTTCAATTATAAAGATGTTTTTAGAATTCACTTGATCTTTGGAACAAAACTGCATTAAAATAATTTGACTTCCGACTCATCTAAGAAAGATATTAAGGGATATTCTTCGATAAATAGAAAATATATGGAAATCATTAAATAGGGTCTACCTTGAAATAAATAGCCATATCTTCGTCAAAAATTGCCCCACTACAATTATAAAGGTGTTTTTAGAATTCGCTCGATCTTTGAAACAAAACTGCATTAAAATAATTTGACTTCCGACTCATCTAAGAAAAGATATTAAGGGATATTCTTCGATAAATAGAAAATATATGGAAAGCATTAAATAGGGTCTACCTTGAAATAAATGGCCATATCTTCATCTAAAATTGCCCAATTTCAATTATAAAGGTGTTTTTAGAATTCGCTCGATCTTTGAAACAAAACTGCATTAAAATAATTTGACTTCCGACTCATCTAAGAAAGATATTAAGGGATATTCTTCGATAAATAGAAAATATATGGAAAGCATTAAATAGGGTCTACCTTGAAATAAATGGCCATATCTTCATCTAAAATTGCCCAATTTCAATTATAAAGGTGTTTTTAGAATTCGCTCGATCTTTGAAACAAAACTGCATTAAAATAATTTGACTTCCGACTCATCTAAGAAAGATATTAAGGGATATTCTTTGATTAATAGAAAATATAAGCCAAACATTAAATATGGTCAACCTTGAAATAAATGGCCATATCTTTGTCTAAAATTGCCCCATTTCAATTATAAAGGTGTTTTTAGAATTCACTTGATCTTTGAAACAAAACTGCATTAAAATAATTTGACTTCCGACTCATCTAAGAAAGATATTAAGGGATATTCTTCGATAAATAGAAAATATATGGAAAGCATTAAATAGGCTCTACCTTGAAATAAATGGCCATATCTTCGTCTAAAATTGCCCCATTTCAATTATAAAGGTGTTTTTAGAATTCACTCAATCTTCGAAACAAAACTGCATTAAAATAATTTGACTTCCGACTCATCTAAGAAAGATATTAAGGGATATTCTTTTTATAAATAGAAAATATATGGAAAGCATTAAATAGGGTCAACCTTGAAATAAATGGCCATATCTTTGTCTAAAATTGCCCCATTTCAATCATAAAGGTGCTTTTAGAATTCACTGATCTTTGGAACAAAACTGCATTAAAATAATTTGACTTCCGACTCATCTAAGAAAGATATTAAGGGATATTCTTCGATAAATAGAAAATATATGGAAAGCATTAAATAGGCTCTACCTTGAAATAAATGGCCATATCTTCGTCAAAAATTGCCCCATTTCAATTATAAAGGTGTTTTTAGAATTCGGTCGATCTTTGGAACAAAATTGCATTAAAATAATTTGACTTCCGACTCATCTAAGAAAGATATTAAGGGATATTCTTCGATAAATATAAAATATATGGAAAGCATTAAATAGGCTCTACCTTGAAATAAATGGTTATATCTTCGTCAAAAATTGCCCCATTTCAATTATAAAGGTGTTTTTAGAATTCACTTGATCTCTGAAACAAAACTGCATTAAAATAATTTGACTTCCGACTCATCTAAGAAAGATATTAAGGGATATTCTCCGATAAATTGAAAATATAAGCCAAACATTAAATATGGTCAACCTTGAAGTAAATGAACATATCTTTGTCTAAAATTGCCCCATTTCAATTATAAAGGTGTTTTTAGAATTCACTCGATCTTTGGAACAAAACTGCATTAAAATAATTTGTCTTTCGACTCATCTAAGAAAGATATTAAGGGATATTCTTCGATAAATAGAAAATATATGGAAAGCATTAAATAGACTCTACCTTGAAATAAAAGGCCATATCTTCGTCTAAAATTGCCCCATTTCAATTATAAAGGTGTTTTTAGAATTAACTCAATCTTCGAAACAAAACTGCATTAAAATAATTTGACTTCCGACTCATCTAAGAAAGATATTATGGGATATTCTTCGATTAATAGAAAATATAAGCCAAACATTAAATAGGGTCAACCTTGAAATAAATGGCCATATCTTCGTCTAAAATTGCCCCATTTCAATTATAAAGGTGTTTTTAGAATTCACTCAATCTTTGGAACAAAACTGCATTAAAATAATTTGACTTCCGACTCATCTAAGAAAGATATTAAGGGATATTCTTCGATAAATAGAAAATATATGGAAAGCATTAAATAGGGTCTACCTTGAAATAAATGGCCATATCTTCATCTAAAATTGCCCAATTTCAATTATAAAGGTGTTTTTAGAATTCACTCAATCTTTGGAACAAAACTGCATTAAAAAAATTTGACTTCCGACTCATCTAAGAAAGATATTAAGGGATATTCTTCGATAAATAGAAAATATATGGAAAGCATTAAATAGGGTCTACCTTGAAATAAATGGCCATATCTTCATCTAAAATTGCCCAATTTCAATTATAAAGGTGTTTTTAGAATTCGCTCGATCTTTGGAACAAAACTGCATTAAAATAATTTGACTTCCGACTCATCTAAGAAAGATATTAAGGGATATTCTTCGATAAATAGAAAATATATGGAAAGCATTAAATAGGGTCTACCTTGAAATAAATGGCCATATCTTCATCTAAAATTGCCCCATTTCAATTATAAAGGTGTTTTTAGAATTCGCTCAACCTTTGAAACAAAACTGCATTAAAAAAGTTTGACTTCCGACTCATCTAAAAAAGATATTAAGGGATATTCTTCGATAAATAGAAAATATATGGAAAGCATTAAATAGGCTCTACCTTGAAATAAATGGCCATATCTTCGTCAAAAATTGCCCCATTTCAATTATAAAGGTGTTTTTAGAATTCACTTGATCTTTGAAACAAAACTGCTTTAAAATAATTTGACTTCCGACTCATCTAAGAAAGATATTAAGGGATATTCTCCGATAAATTGAAAATATAAGCCAAACATTAAATAGGGTCTACCTTGAAATAAATAGCCATATCTTCGTCAAAAATTGCCCCATTTCAATTATAAAGGTGTTTTTAGAATTTACTCGATCTTTGGAACAAAACTGCATTAAAATAATTTGACTTCCGACTCATCTAAGAAAGATATTAAGGGATATTCCTCGATAAATAGAAAATATATGGAAAGCATTAAATAGGGTCTACCTTGAAATAAATGGCCATATCTTCATCTAAAATTGCCCCATTTCAATTATAAAGGTGTTTTTAGAATTCACTCAATCTTTGGAACAAAACTGCATTAAAAAAATTTGACTTTCGACTCATCTAAGAAAGATATTAAGGGATATTCTTCGATAAATAGAAAATATATGGAAAGCATTAAATAGGGTCTACCTTGAAATAAATGGCCATATCTTCATCTAAAATTGCCCAATTTCAATTATAAAGGTGTTTTTAGAATTCGCTCGATCTTTGGAACAAAACTGCATTAAAATAATTTGACTTCCGACTCATCTAAGAAAGATATTAAGGGATATTCTTCGATAAATAGAAAATATATGGAAAGCATTAAATAGGGTCTACCTTGAAATAAATGGCCATATCTTCGTCAAAAATTGCCCCATTTCAATTATAAAGGTGTTTTTAGAATTCACTCGATCTTTGGAACAAAACTGCATTAAAATAATTTGACTTCCGACTCATCTAAGAAAGATATTAAGGGATATTCTCCGATAAATTGAAAATATAAGCCAAACATTAAATTTGGTCAACCTTGAAGTAAATGACCATATCTTTGTCTAAAATTGCCCCATTTCAATTATAAAGGTGTTTTTAGAATTCACTCGATCTTTGGAACAAAACTGCATTAAAATAATTTGTCTTTCGACAAATTTAAGAAAGATATTAAGGGATATTCTTCGATAAATAGAAAATATATGGAAAGCATTAAATAGGGTCTACCTTGAAATAAATGGCCATATCTTCGTCTAAAATTGCTCCATTTCAATTATAAAGATGTTTTTAGAATTCACTTGATCTTTGAAACAAAACTGCATTAAAATAATTTGACTTCCGACTCATCTAAGAAAGATATTAAGGGATATTCGATAAATAGAAAATATATGGAAAACATTAAATGGGGTCTACCTTGAAATAAATGGCCATATCTTCGTCAAAAATTGCCCCATTTCAATTATAAAGGTGTTTTTAGAATTCGCTCAATCTTTGAAACAAAACTGCATTAAAATAATTTGACTTCCGACTCATCTAAGAAAGATATTATGGGATATTCTTCGATTAATAGAAAATATAAGGCAAACATTAAATAGGGTCAACCTTGAAATAAATGGCCATATCTTCGTCTAAAATTGCCCCATTTCAATTATAAAGGTGCTTTTAGAATTCACTTAATCTTTGAAACAAAACTGCATTAAAATAATTTGACTTCCGACTCATCTAAAAAAGATATTAAGGGATATTCTTCGATAAATAGAAAATATATTGAAAGCATTAAATAGGGTCTACCTTCAAATAAATGGCCATATCTTCGTCAAAAATTGCCCCATTTCAATTATAAAGGTGTTTTTAGAATTCGCTCGATCTTTGGAACAAAACTGCATTAAAATAATTTGACTTCCGACTCATCTAAGAAAGATATTAAGGGATATTCTTCGATAAATAGAAAATATAAGGCAAACATTAAATAGAGTCAACCTTGAAATAAATGGCCATATCTTCGTCTAAAATTGCCCCATTTCAATTATAAAGGTGTTTTTAGAATTCACTCGATCTTTGGAACAAAACTGCATTAAAATAATTTGTCTTCCGACTCATTTAAGAAAGATATTAAGGGATATTCTTCGATAAATAGAAAATATATGGAAAGCATTAAATAGGGTCTACCTTGAAATAAATGGCCATATCTTCGTCTAAAAATTGCCCCATTTCAATTATAAAGATGTTTTTAGAATTCACTCGATCTTTGCAACAAAACTGCATTAAAATAATTTGACTTCCGACTCATCTAAGAAAGATATTGAGGGATATTCGATCAATAGAAAATAGATGGAAAGCATTAAATAGGGTCTACCTTGAAATAAATGGCCATATCTTCGTCAAAAATTGCCCCATTTCAATTATAAAGGTGTTTTTAGAATTCACTCGATCTTTGGAACAAAACTGCATTAAAATAATTTGACTTCCGACTCATCTAAGAAAGATATTAAGGGATATTCTCCGATAAATTGAAAATATAAGCCAAACATTAAATATGGTCAACCTTGAAGTAAATGAACATATCTTTGTCTAAAATTGCCCCATTTCAATTATAAAGGTGTTTTTAGAATTCACTCGATCTTTGGAACAAAACTGCATTAAAATAATTTGACTTCCGACTCATCTAAAAAAGATATTAAGGGATATTCTTCGATAAATAGGAAATATATGGAAAGCATTAAATAGGGTCTACCTTGGAAATAAATGGCCATATCTTCGTCTAAAATTGCCCCATTTCAATTATAAAGATGTTTTTAGAATTCACTCGATCTTTGAAACAAAACTGCATTAAAATAATTTGACTTCCGACTCATCTAAGAAAGATATTAAGGGATATTCTTCGATAAATAGAAAATATATGGAAAACATTAAATAGGGTCTACCTTGAAATAAAAGGCCATATCTTCGTCTAAAATTGCCCCATTTCAATTATAAAGGTGTTTTTAGAATTAACTCAATCTTCGAAACAAAACTGCATTAAAATAATTTGACTTCCGACTCATCTAAGAAAGATATTATGGGATATTCTTCGATTAATAGAAAATATAAGCCAAACATTAAATAGGGTCAACCTTGAAATAAATGGCCATATCTTCGTCTAAAATTGCCCCATTTCAATTATAAAGGTGCTTTTAGAATTCACTTGATCTTTGGAACAAAACTGCATTAAAATAATTTGACTTCCGACTCATCTAAGAAAGATATTAAGGGATATTCTTCGATAAATAGAAAATATATGGCAAACATTAAATAGAGTCAACCTTGAAATAAATGGCCATATCTTCGTCTAAAATTGCCCCATTTCAATTATAAAGGTGTTTTTAGAATTCACTCGATCTTTGAAACAAAACTGCATTAAAATAATTTGATATCCGACTCATCTAAGCAAGATATTAAGGGATATTCTTCGATAAATAGAAAATATATGGAAAGCATTAAATAGGCTCTACCTTGAAATAAATGGCCATATCTTCGTCAAAAATTGCCCCCATTTCATTTATAAAGGTGTTTTTAGAATTCACTTGATCTTTGAAAAAAAAACTGCATTAAAATAATTTGACTTCCGACTCATCTAAGAAAGATATTAAGGGATATTCTTCGATAAATAGAAAATATATGGAAAGCATTAAATAGGGTCTACCTTGAAATAAATGGCCATATCTTCGTCAAAAATTGCCCCATTTCAATTATAAAGGTGTTTTTAGAATTCGCTTGATCTTTGGAACAAAACTGCATCAAAATAATTTGACTTCCGACTCATGTAAGAAATATATTAAGGGATATTCTTCGATAAGTAGAAAATATATGGAAAGCATTAAATAGGGTCTACCTTGAAACAAATGGCCATATCTTCGTCAAAAATTGCCTCATTTCAATTATAAAGATGTTTTTAGAATTCGCTCGATCTTTGGAACAAAACTGCATTAAAATAATTTGACTTCCGACTCATCTAAGAAAGATATTAAGGGATATTCTTCGATAAATATAAAATATAAGGCAAACATTAAATAGAGTCAACCTTGAAATAAATGGCCATATCTTCATCTAAAATTGCCCCATTCCAATCATAAAGGTGTTTTTAGAATTCACTCAATCTTCGAAACAAAAACTGCATTAAAATAATTTGACTTCCGACTCATCTAAGAAAGATATTATGGGATATTCTTCGATTAATAGAAAATATAAGCCAAACATTAAATAGGCTCAACCTTGAAATAAATGGCCATATCTTTGTCTAAAATTGCCCCATTTCAATTATAAAGGTGTTTTTAGAATTCACTTGATCTTTGGAACAAAACTGCATTAAAAAAATTTGACGTCCGACTCATCTAAGAAAGATATTAAGGGATATTCTTCGATAAATAGAAAATATATGGAAAGCATTAAATAGGCTCTACCTTGAAATAAATGGCCATATCTTCGTCTAAAATTGCCCCATTGCAATTATAAAGGTGTTTTTAAAATTCACTCAATCTTCGAAACAAAACTGCATTAAAATAATTTGACTTCCGACTCATCTAAGAAAGATATTAAGGGATATTTTTGATTAACACAAAAATATATTGAAAGCATTCTATAGGGTCTACCTTGTAATAAATGGCCATATCTTCGTCCAAAATTGCCCCATTTCAAGTATAAAGGTGTTTTTAGAATTCAATCGATCTTTGGAACAAAACTGCATTAAAATAATTTGACTTCCGACTCATCTAAGAAAGATATTAAGGGATATTCTTCGATAAATAGAAAATATATGGGAAGCATTAAATAGGGTCTACCTTGAAATAAATGGCCATATCTTCGTCAAAAATTGCCCCATTTCAATTATAAAGGTGTTTTTAGAATTCACTTGATCTTTGAAACAAAACTGCATTAAAATAATTTACTACCGACTCATCTAAGAAAGATATTAAGGGATATTCTTCGATAAATAGAAAATATAAGCCAAACATTAAATAGGGTCAACCTTGAAATAAATGGCCATATCTTTGTCTAAAATTGCCCCATTTCAATTATAAAGGTGTTTTTAAAATTCACTCAATCTTCGAAACAAAACTGCATTAAAGGAATTTGACTTCCGACTCATCTAAGAAAGATATTAAGGGATATTCTTTGATTAATAGAAAATATAAGCCAAACATTAAATAGGGTCAACCTTGAAATAAATGGCCATATCTTTGTCTAAAATTGCCCAATTTCAATTATAAAGGTATTTTTAGAATTCACTCAATCTTCGAAACAAAACTGCATTAAAGTTATTTGACTTCCGACTCATCTAAGAAAGATATTAAGGGATATTCTTTGATTAATAGAAAATATAAGGCAAACATT
This sequence comes from Drosophila grimshawi, assembly GCF_018153295.1. Classification (NCBI taxonomy): domain Eukaryota; kingdom Metazoa; phylum Arthropoda; class Insecta; order Diptera; family Drosophilidae; genus Drosophila; species Drosophila grimshawi. Next base: position 58,755 of record NW_025062492.1, on the reverse strand, counting down.
AAATAGAGTCAACCTTGAAATAAATGACCATATCTTTGTCTAACATTGCCCCATTTCAATTATAAAGGTGTTTTTAAAATTCACTCGATCTTTGGAACAAAACTGCATTAAAATAATTTGTCTTCCGACTCATCTAAGAAAGATATTAAGGGATATTCTTCGATAAATAGAAAATATATGGAAAGCATTAAATAGGCTCTACCTTGGAAATAAATGGCCATATCTTCGTCAAAAATTGCCCCATTTCAATTATAAAGATGTTCTTGGAATTCACTCGATCTTTGGAACAAAACTGCATTAAAATAATTTGACTTCCGACTCATCTAAGAAAGATATTAAGGGATATTCTTCGATAAATAGAAAATATATGGAAAGCATTAAATAGGCTCTACCTTGAAATAAATGGCCATATCTTCGTCAAAAATTGCCCCATTTCAATTATAAAGGTGTTTTTAGAATTCACTCGATCTTTGAAACAAAACTGCATTAAAATATTTTGACTTACGACTCATCCAAGAAAGATATTAAAAGATATTCTTCGATTAATAGAAAATATAAGGCGAACATTAAATAGAGTCAACCTTGAAATAAATGGTCATATCTTCGTCAAAAATTGCCCCATTTCAATTATAAAGGTGTTTTTAGAATTCACTCGATCTTTGGAACAAAACTGCATTAAAATAATTTGACTTCCGACTCATCTAAGAAAGATATTAAGGGATATTCTTCGATAAATAGAAAATATATGGAAAGCATTAAATAGTCTCTACCTTGAAATAAATGGCCATATCTTCGTCTAAAATTGCCCCATTTCAATTATAAAGGTGTTTTTAGAATTCACTCAATCTTCGAAACAAAACTGCATTAAAATAATTTGACTTCCGACTCATCTAAGAAAGATATTAAGGGATATTCTTCGATAAATAGAAAATATATGGAAAGCATTAAATAGGGTCTACCTTGAAATAAATGGCCATATCTTCGTCTAAAATTGCCCCATTTCAATAATAAAGGTGTTTTTAAAATTCACTCGATCTTTGAAACAAAACTGCATTAAAATAATTTGACTTCCGACTCATCTAAGAAAGATATTAAGGGATATTCTTCGATAAATAGAAAATATATGGAAAGCATTAAATAGGGTCTACCTTGAAATAAATGGCCATATCTTCGTCTCAAATTGCCCCATTTCAATTATAAAGGTGTTTTTAGAATTCACTCGATCTTTGAAACAAAACTGCATTAAAATAATTTGACTTCCGACTCATCTAAGAAAGATATTAAGGGATATTCTTCGATAAATAGAAAATATATGGAAAGCATTAAATAGGGTCTACCTTGAAATAAATAGCCATATCTTCGTCAAAAATTGCCCCATTTCAATTATAAAGATGTTTTTAGAATTCACTCGATCTTTGAAACAAAACTGCATTAAAATAATTTGACTTCCGACTCATCTAAGAAAGATATTAAGGGATATTCTTCGATAAATAGAAAATATATGGAAAGCATTAAATAGGCTCTACCTTGAAATAAATGGCCATATCTTCGTCAAAAATTGCCTCATTTCAATTATAAAGGTGTTTTTTAAATTCACTCAATCATCGAAACAAAACTGCATTAAAGTAATTTGACTTCCGACTCATCTAAGAAAGATATTAAGGGATATTCTTCGATTAATAGAAAATATAAGGCAAACATTATATAGAGTCAACCTTGAAATAAATGGTCATATCTTCGTCAAAAATTGCCCCATTTCAATTATAAAGGTGTTTTTAGAATTCACTCGATCTTTGGAACAAAACTGCATTAAAATAATTTGTCTTCCGACTCATCTAAGAAAGATATTAAGGGATATTCTTCGATAAATAGAAAATATATGGAAAGCATTAAATAGGCTCTACCTTGAAGTAAATGGCCATATCTTCGTCAAAAATTGCCCCATTTCAATTATAAAGGTGTTTTTAGAATTCACTTGATCTTTGGAAAAAAACTGCATTAAAATAATTTGACTTCCGACTCATCTAAGAAAGATATTAAATGATATTCTTTGATTAATAGAAAATATAAGCCAAACATTAAATAGGGTCTACCTTGAAATAAATGGCCATATCTTCGTCAAAAATTGCCCCATTTCAATTATAAAGGTGTTTTTAGAATTCGCTTGATCTTTGGAACAAAACTGCATCAAAATAATTTGACTTCCGACTCATGTAAGAAAGATATTAAGGGATATTCTTCGATAAGTAGAAAATATATGGAAAGCATTAAATAGGGTCTACCTTGAAATAAATGGCCATATCTTCGTCAAAAATTGCCTCATTTCAATTATAAAGGTGTTTTTAGAATTCACTTGATCTTTGGAACAAAACTGCATTAAAATAATTTGACTTCCGACTCATCTAAGAAAGATATTAAGGGATATTCTTCGATAAATATAAAATATAAGGCAAACATTAAATAGAGTCAACCTTGAAATAAATGGCCATATCTTCGTCTAAAATTGCCCCGTTCCAATCATAAAGGTGTTTTTAGAATTCACTCAATCTTCGAAACAAAACTGCATTAAAATAATTTGACTTCCGACTCATCTAAGAAAGATATTAAGGGATATTCTTCGATTAATAGAAAATATAAGCCAAACATTAAATAGGCTCAACCTTGAAATAAATGGCCATATCTTTGTCTAAAATTGCCCCATTTCAATTATAAAGGTGTTTTTAGAATTCACTTGATCTTTGGAACAAAACTGCATTAAAATAATTTAACGTCCGACTCATCTAAGAAAGATATTAAGGGATATTCTTCGATAAATAGAAAATATATGGAAAGCATTAAATAGGCTCTACCTTGAAATAAATGGCCATATCTTCGTCTAAAATTGCCCCATTGCAATTATAAAGGTGTTTTTAAATTCACTCGATCTTCGAAACAAAACTGCATTAAAGTAATTTGACTTCCGACTCATCTAAGAATGATATTAAGGGATATTCTTCGATAAATAGAAAATATATGGAAAGCATTAAATAGAGTCAACCTTTAAATAAATGGCCATATCTTCGTCTAAAATTGCCCCATTTCAATTATAAAGGTGTTTTTAGAATTCACTTGATCTTTGAAACAAAACTGCATTAAAATAATTTGACTTCCGACTCATCTAAGAAAGATATTAAGGGATATTCTTCGATAAATAGAAAATATATGGGAAGCATTAAATAGGGTCTACCTTAAAATAAATGGCCATATCTTCGTCAAAAATTGCCCCATTTCAATTATAAAGGTGTTTTTAGAATTCACTCGATCTTTGAAACAAAACTGCATTAAAATAATTAACTTCCGACTCATCTAAAAAAGATATTAAGGGATATTCTTCGATAAATAGAAAATATAGGACAAACATTAAATATGGTCAACCTTGAAATAAATGGCCATATCTTTGTCTAAAATTGCCCCATTTCAATTATAAAGGTGTTTTTAAAATTCACTCAATCTTCGAAACAAAACTGCATTAAAGGAATTTGACTTCCGACTCATCTAAGAAAGATATTAAGGGATATTCTTTGATTAATAGAAAATATAAGCCAAACATTAAATAGGGTCAACCTTGAAATAATTGGCCATATCTTTGTCTAAAATTGCCCAATTTCAATTATAAAGGTATTTTTAGAATTCACTCAATCTTCGAAACAAAACTGCATTAAAGTAATTTGACTTCCGACTCATCTAAGAAAGATATTAAGGGATATTCTTCGATAAATAGAAAATATAAGGCAAACATTAAATAGAGTCAACCTTGAAATAAATGGTCATATCTTCGTCTAAAATTGCCCCATTTCAATTATAGAGGTGTTTTTAGAATTCACTCGATCTTTGAAACAAAACTGCATTAAAATAATTTGATTTCCGACTCATCTAAGAAAGATATGAAGGGATATTCTTCGATAAATAGAAAATATATGGAAAGCATTAAATAGGCTCTACCTTGAAATAAATGGCTATATCTTCGTCAAAAATTGCCCCATTTCAATTATAAAGATGTTCTTGGAATTCACTCGATCTTTGGAACAAAACTGCATTAAAATAATTTGACTTCCGACTCATCTAAGAAAGATATTAAGGGATATTCTTCGATAAATAGAAAATATATGGAAAGCATTAAATAGGCTCTACCTTGAAATAAATGGCCATATCTTCGTCAAAAATTGCCCCATTTCAATTATAAAGGTGTTTTTAGAATTCACTCGATCTTTGAAACAAAACTGCATTAAAATATTTTGACTTACGACTCATCCAAGAAAGATATTAAGAGATATTCTTCGATTAATAGAAAATATAAGGCAAACATTAAATAGAGTCAACCTTGAAATAAATGGTCATATCTTCGTCAAAAATTGCCCCATTTCAATTATAAAGGTGTTTTTAAAATTCACTCAATCTTCGAAACAAAACTGCATTAAAATAATTTGACTTCCGACTCATCTAAGAAAGATATTAAGGGATATTCTTCGATAAATAGAAAATATATGGAAAGCATTAAATAGGGTCTACCTTGAAATAAATGGCCATATCTTCGTCTAAAATTGCCCCATTTCAATTATAAAGATGTTTTTAGAATTCACTCGTTCTTTGGAACAAAAACTGCATTAAAATAATTTGACTTCCGACTCATCTAAGAAAGATATTAAGTGATATTCTTTGATAAATAGAAAATATATGGAAAGCATTAAATAGTCTCTACCTTGAAATAAATGGCCATATCGTCGTCAAAAATTGCCCCATTTCAATTATAAAGGTGTTTTTAGAATTCACTCAATCTTCGAAACAAAACTGCATTAAAATAATTTGACTTCCGACTCATCATATTCTTTGATTAATAGAAAATATAAGCCAAACATTAAATAGGGTCAACCTTGAAATAATTGGCCATATCTTTGTCTAAAATTGCCCAATTTCAATTATAAAGGTATTTTTAGAATTCACTCAATCTTCGAAACAAAACTGCATTAAAGTAATTTGACTTCCGACTCATCTAAGAAAGATATTAAGGGATATTCTTCGATAAATAGAAAATATATGGAAAGCATTAAATAGGCTCTACCTTGAAATAAATGGCTATATCTTCGTCAAATATTGCCCCATTTCAATTATAAAGGTGTTTTTAGAATTCACTCGATCTTTGGAACAAAACTGCATTAAAATAATTTGACTTCCGACTCATCCAAGAAAGATATTAAGGGATATTCTTCGATAAATAGAAAATATATGGAAAGCATTAAATAGGCTCTACCTTGAAATAAATGGCCATATCTTCGTCAAAAATTGCCCCATTTCAATTATAAAGGTGTTTTTAGAATTCACTCGATCTTTGGAACAAAACTGCATTAAAATAATTTGACTTCCGACTCATCCAAGAAAGATATTAAGAGATATTCTTCGATTAATAGAAAATATAAGCCAAACATTAAATAGAGTCAACCTTGAAATAAATGGTCATATCTTCGTCAAAAATTGCCCCATTTCAATTATAAGGGTGTTTTTAGAATTCACTCGATCTTTGGAACAAAACTGCATTAAAATAATTTGTCTTCCGACTCATCTAAGAAAGATATTAAGGGATATTCTTCGATAAATAGAAAATATATGGAAAGCATTAAATAGGGTCTACCTTGAAATAAATGGCCATATCTTCGTCTAAAATTGCCCCATTTCAATTATAAAGATGTTTTTAGAATTCACTCGATCTTTGGAACAAAACTGCATTAAAATAATTTGACTTCTGACTCATCTAAGAAAGATATTAAGGGATATTCTTCGATAAATAGAAAATATATGGAAAGCATTAAATAGTCTCTACCTTGAAATAAATGGCCATATCTTCGTCTAAAATTGCCCCATTTCAATTATAAAGGTGTTTTTAGAATTCACTCAATCTTCGAAACAAAACTGCATTAAAATAATTTGACTTCCGACTCATCTAAGAAAGATATTAAGGGATATTCTTCGATAAATAGAAAATATATGGAAAGCATTAAATAGTCTCTACCTTGAAATAAATGGCCATATCTTCGTCTAAAATTGCCCCATTTCAATTATAAAGGTGTTTTTAGAATTCACTCAATCTTCGAAACAAAACTGCATTAAAATAATTTGACTTCCGACTCATCTAAGAAAGATATTAAGGGATATTCTTCGATAAATAGAAAATATATGGAAAGCATTAAATAGGGTCTACCTTGAAATAAATGGCCATATCTTCGTCAAAAATTGCCCCATTTCAATTATAAAGGTGTTTTTAGAATTCACTCGATCTTTGAAACAAAACTGCATTAAAATATTTTGACTTACGACTCATCCAAGAAAGATATTAAGAGATATTCTTCGATTAATAGAAAATATAAGGCAAACATTAAATAGAGTCAACCTTGAAATAAATGGCCATATCTTCGTCAAAAATTGCCCCATTTCAATTATAAGGGTGTTTTTAGAATTCACTCGATCTTTGGAACAAAACTGCATTAAAATAATTTGTCTTCCGACTCATCTAAGAAAGATATTAAGGGATATTCTTCGATAAATAGAAAATATATGGAAAGCATTAAATAGGGTCTACCTTGAAATAAATGGCCATATCTTCGTCTAAAATTGCCCCATTTCAATTATAAAGGTGTTTTTAAAATTCACTCAATCTTCGAAACAAAACTGCATTAAAATAATTTGACTTCCGACTCATCTAAGAAAGATATTAAGGGATATTCTTTGATTAATAGAAAATATAAGCCAAACATTAAATAGGGTCAACCTTGAAATAATTGGCCATATCTTTGTCTAAAATTGCCCAATTTCAATTATAAAGGTATTTTTAGAATTCACTCAATCTTCGAAACAAAACTGCATTAAAGTAATTTGACTTCCGACTCATCTAAGAAAGATATTAAGGGATATTCTTCGATAAATAGAAAATATAAGGCAAACATTAAATAGAGTCAACCTTGAAATAAATGGTCATATCTTCGTCTAAAATTGCCCCATTTCAATTATAGAGGTGTTTTTAGAATTCACTCGATCTTTGAAACAAAACTGCATTAAAATAATTTGATTTCCGACTCATCTAAGAAAGATATGAAGGGATATTCTTCGATAAATAGAAAATATATGGAAAGCATTAAATAGGCTCTACCTTGAAATAAATGGCTATATCTTCGTCAAAAATTGCCCCATTTCAATTATAAAGATGTTCTTGGAATTCACTCGATCTTTGGAACAAAACTGCATTAAAATAATTTGACTTCCGACTCATCTAAGAAAGATATTAAGGGATATTCTTCGATAAATAGAAAATATATGGAAAGCATTAAATAGGCTCTACCTTGAAATAAATGGCCATATCTTCGTCAAAAATTGCCCCATTTCAATTATAAAGGTGTTTTTAGAATTCACTCGATCTTTGAAACAAAACTGCATTAAAATATTTTGACTTACGACTCATCCAAGAAAGATATTAAGAGATATTCTTCGATTAATAGAAAATATAAGGCAAACATTAAATAGAGTCAACCTTGAAATAAATGGTCATATCTTCGTCAAAAATTGCCCCATTTCAATTATAAAGGTGTTTTTAAAATTCACTCAATCTTCGAAACAAAACTGCATTAAAATAATTTGACTTCCGACTCATCTAAGAAAGATATTAAGGGATATTCTTCGATAAATAGAAAATATATGGAAAGCATTAAATAGGGTCTACCTTGAAATAAATGGCCATATCTCCGTCAAAAACTGCCCCATTTCAATTATAAAGGTGTTTTTAGAATTCACTCGTTCTTTGGAACAAAACTGCATTAAAATAATTTTGACTTCCGACTCATCTAAGAAAGATATTAAGTGATATTCTTTGATAAATAGAAAATATATGGAAAGCATTAAATAGTCTCTACCTTGAAATAAATGGCCATATCGTCGTCAAAAATTGCCCCATTTCAATTATAAAGGTGTTTTTAGAATTCACTCAATCTTCGAAACAAAACTGCATTAAAATAATTTGACTTCCGACTCATCATATTCTTTGATTAATAGAAAATATAAGCCAAACATTAAATAGGGTCAACCTTGAAATAATTGGCCATATCTTTGTCTAAAATTGCCCAATTTCAATTATAAAGGTATTTTTAGAATTCACTCAATCTTCGAAACAAAACTGCATTAAAGTAATTTGACTTCCGACTCATCTAAGAAAGATATTAAGGGATATTCTTCGATAAATAGAAAATATATGGAAAGCATTAAATAGGCTCTACCTTGAAATAAATGGCTATATCTTCGTCAAATATTGCCCCATTTCAATTATAAAGGTGTTTTTAGAATTCACTCGATCTTTGGAACAAAACTGCATTAAAATAATTTGACTTCCGACTCATCTAAGAAAGATATTAAGGGATATTCTTCGATAAATAGAAAATATATGGAAAGCATTAAATAGGCTCTACCTTGAAATAAATGGCCATATCTTCTTCTAAAATTGCCATATTTCAAATATAAAGGTATTTTTAGAATTTACTCGATCTTTGGAACTAAACTGCATTAAAATAATTTGACTTCCGACTCATCCTAAGAAAGATATTAAGGGATATTCTTCGTTTTAATATATAAATATATGGCAAACATTGAATAGGTCAACCTTGAAATAAATGGCCATATCTTCGTCACAAATTGCCATATCTCAAATATAATGGTATTTCTAGAATTTACTCGATCCTTGGAACAAAACTGCACTACAATAATTTGACTTCTGACTCATCTAAGACAGATATTGAGGGATATTCTTCGATTAATAGAAAATATATGGCAAACATTGAATAGGTCAACCTTGAAATAAATGGCCATATCTTCGTCTAAAATTGCCCCATTTCAATTATAAAGGTGTTTTTAGAATTCACTCAATCTTCGAAACAAAACTGCATTAAAATAATTTGACTTCCGACTCATCTAAGAAAGATATTAAGGGATATTCTTCGATAAATAGAAAATATATGGAAAGCATTAAATAGGGTCTACCTTGAAATAAATGGCCATATCTTCGTCAAAAATTGCCCCATTTCAATTATAAAGGTGTTTTTAGAATTCACTCGATCTTTGGAACAAAACTGCATTAAAATAATTTGACTTCCGACTCATCTAAGAAAGATATTAAGAGATATTCTTCGATAAATATAAAATATATGGAAAGCATTTAATAGGCTCTACCTTGAAATAAATGGCCATATCTTCGTCAAAAATTGCCCCATTTCAATTATAAAGATGTTTTTAGAATTCACTCGATCTTTGGAACAAAACTGCATAAAATAATTTGACTTCCGACTCATCTAAGAAAGATATTAAGGGATATTCTTCGATTAATAGAAAATATAAGCCAAACATTAAATAGGGTCAACCTTGAAATAAATGGCCATATCTTCGTCTAAAATTGCCCCATTTCAATTATAAAGGTGTTTTTAGAATTCACTCAATCTTCGAAACAAAACTGCATTAAAATAATTTGACTTCCGACTCATCTAAGAAAGATATTAAGGGATATTTTTCGATTAATAGAAAATATAAGCCAAACATTAAATAGGGTCAACCTTGAAATAAATGGCCATATCTTCGTCAAAAATTGCCCCATTTCAATAATAAAGGTGTTTTTAGAATTCACTCGATCTTTGGAACAAAACTGCATTAAAATAATTTGACTTCCGACTCATCTAAGAAAGATATTAAGGGATATTCTTCGATAAATAGAAAATATATGTAAAGCATTAAATAGGGTCTACCTTGAAATAAATGGCCATATCTTCGTCTAAAATTGCCCCATTTCAATTATAAAGATGTTTTTAGAATTCACTCGATCTTTGAAACAAAACTGCATTAAAATAATTTGACTTCCGACTCATCTAAGAAAGATATTAAGGGATATTCTTCGATAAATAGAAAATATATGGAAAGCATTAAATAGGCTCTACCTTGAAATAAATGGCCATATCTTCGTCTAAAATTGCCTCATTTCAATTATAAAGGTGTTTTTTAAATTCACTCGATCATCGAAACAAAACTGCATTAAAGTAATTTGACTTCCGACTCATCTAAGAAAGATATTAAGAGATATTCTTCGATTAATAGAAAATATAAGGCAAACATTAAATAGAGTCAACCTTGAAATAAATGGTCATATCTTCGTCAAAAATTGCCCCATTTCAATTATAAAGGTGTTTTTAGAATTCACTCGATCTTTGGAACAAAACTGTTTTAAAATAATTTGACTTACGACTCATCTAAGAAAGATATTAAGAGATATTCTTCGATTAATAGAAAATATAAGGCAAACATTAAATAGAGTCAACCTTTAAATAAATGGCCATATCTTCGTCTAAAATTGCCCCATTTCAATTATAAAGATGTTTTAGAATTCACTCGATCTTTGGAACAAAACTGTTTTAAAATAATTTGACTTCCGACTCATCTAAGAAAGATATTAAGGGATATTCTTCGATAAATAGAAAATATATGGAAAGCATTAAATAGGCTCTACCTTGAAATAAATGGCCATATCTTCGTCTAAAATTGCCTCATTTCAATTATAAAGGTGTTTTTAAAATTCACTCAATCTTCGAAACAAAACTGCATTAAAATAATTTGACTTCCGACTCATCTAAGAAGGATATTAAGGGATATTCTTTGATTAATAGAAAATATAAGACAAACATTAAATAGGCTCAACCTTGAAATAGATGGCCATATCTTTGTCTAAAATTGCCCCATTTCAATTATAAAGATGTTTTTAGAATTCACTCGATCTTTGGAACAAAACTGCATTAAAATAATTTGACTTCCGACTCATCTAAGAAAGATATTAAGGGATATTCTTCGATAAATAGAAAATATAAGGCAAACATTAAATAGAGTCAACCTTGAAATAAATGGTCATATCTTGGTCAAAAATTGCCTCATTTCAATTATAAAGGTGTTTTTAGAATTCACTCGATCTTTGGAACAAAACTGCATTAAAATAATTTGTCTTCCGACTCATCTAAGAAAGATATTAAGGGATATTCTTCGATAAATAGAAAATATATGGAAAGCATTAAATAGGCTCTACCTTGAAATAAATGGCCATATCTTCGTCTAAAATTGCCCCATTTCAATTATAAAGATGTTTTTAGAATTCACTCGATCTTTGGAACAAAACTGCATTAAAATAATTTGTCTTCCGACTCATCTAAGAAAGATATTAAGGGATATTCTTCGATAAATAGAAAATATATGGAAAGCATTAAATAGGGTCTACCTTGAAATAAATGGCCATATCTTCGTCTAAAATTGCCCCATTTCAATTATAAAGATGTTTTTAGAATTCACTCGATCTTTGGAACAAAACTGCCTTAAAATAATTTCACTTCCGACTCATCTAAGAAAGATATTAAGGGATATTCTTCGATAAATAGAAAATATATGGAAAGCATTAAATAGGCTCTACCTTGAAGTAAATGGCCATATCTTCGTCAAAAATGGCCCCATTTCAATTATAAAGGTGTTTTTAGAATTCACTTGATCTTTGAAACAAAACTGCATTAAAATAATTTGACTTCCGACTCATCTAAGAAAGATATTAAGGGATATTCTTTGATTAATAGAAAATATAAGCCAAACATTAAATAGGGTCAACCTTGAAATAAATGGCCATATCTTTGTCTAAAATTGCCCCATTTCAATTATAAAAGTGTTTTTAGAATTCACTTGATCTTTGGAACAAAACTGCATTAAAATAATTTGACTTCCGACTCATCTAAGAAAGATATTAAGGGATATTCTTCGATAAATAGAAAATATATGGAAAGCATTAAATAGGCTCTACCTTGAAATAAATGGCCATATCTTCGTCTAAAATTGCCCCATTTCAATTATAAAGGTGTTTTTAGAATTCACTCAATCTTTGGAACAAAACTGCATTAAAATAATTTGACTTCCGACTCATCTAAGAAAGATATTAAGGGATATTCTTTGATTAATAGAAAATATAAGGCAAACATTAAATAGAGTCAACCTTTAAATAAATGGCCATATCTTCGTCTAAAATTGCCTCATTTCAATTATAAAGGTGTTTTTAAAATTCACTTAATCTTCGAAACAAAACTGCATTAAAATAATTTGACTTCCGACTCATCTAAGAAAGATATTAAGGGATATTCTTCGATAAATAGAAAATATATGGAAAGCATTAAATAGGGTCTACCTTGAAATAAATGGCCATATCTTCGTCAAAAATTGCCATATTTCAATTATAAAGGTGTTTTTAGAATTCACTCGATCTTTGGAACAAAACTGTTTTAAAATAATTTGACTTACGACTCATCTAAGAAAGATATTAAGGGATATTCTTCGATAAATAGAAAATATATGGAAAGCATTAAATAGGCTCTACCTTGAAATAAATGGCCATATCTTCGTCTAAAATTGCCTCATTTCAATTATAAAGGTGTTTTTAAAATTCATTCAATCTTCGAAACAAAACTGCATTAAAATAATTTGACTTCCGACTCATCTAAGAAAGATATTAAAGGATATTCTTTGATTAATAGAAAATATAAGCCAAACATTAAATAGGGTCAACCTTAAAATAAATGGCCATATCTTTGTCTAAAATTGCCCCATTTCAATTATAAAAGTGTTTTTAAAATTCACTCAATCTTTGGAACAAAACTGCATTAAAATAATTTGACTTCCGACTCATCTAAGAAAGATATTAAGGGATATTCTTCGATAAATAGAAAATATAAGGCAAACATTAAATAGAGTCAACCTTGAAATAAATGGTCATATCTTCGTCAAAAATTGCCCCATTTCAATTATAAAGGTGTTTTTAGAATTCACTCGATCTTTGGAACAAAACTGCATTAAAATAATTTGTCTTCCGACTCATCTAAGAAAGATATTAAGGGATATTCTTCGATAAATAGAAAATATATGGAAAGCATTAAATAGGGTCTACCTTGAAATAAATGGCCATAACTTCGTCTAAAATTGCCCCATTTCAATTATAAAGATGTTTTTAGAATTCACTCGATCTTTGGAACAAAACTGCATTAAAATAATTTCACTTCCGACTCATCTAAGAAAGATATTAAGGGATATTCTTCGATAAATAGAAAATATATGGAAAGCATTAAATAGGCTCTACCTTGAAGTAAATGGCCATATCTTCGTCAAAAATTGCCCCATTTCAATTATAAAGGTGTTTTTAGAATTCGCTTGATCTTTGGAACAAAACTGCATTAAAATAATTTGACTTCCGACTCATCTAAGAAAGATATTAAGGGATATTCTTTGATTAATAGAAAATATAAGCCAAACATTAAATAGGGTCAACCTTGAAATAAATGGCCATATCTTTGTCTAAAATTGCCCCATTTCAATTATAAAAGTGTTTTTAATATTCACTCGATCTTTGGAACAAAACTGCATTAAAATAATTGACTTCCGACTCATCTAAGAAAGATATTAAGGGATATTCTTCGATTAATAGAAAATATATGGAAAGCATTAAATAGGGTCTACCTTGAAATAAATGGCCATATCTTCGTCTAAAATTGCCCCACTTCAATTATAAAGGTGTTTTTAGAATTCACTCGATCTTTGGAACAAAACTGCATTAAAATAATTTGTCTTCCGACCCATCAAAGAAAGATATTAAGCGATATTCTTCGATAAATAGAAAATATATGGAAAGCATTAAATAGGGTCTACCTTGAAATAAATGGCCATATCTTCGTCAAAAATTGCCCCATTTCAATTATAAAGATGTTTTTAGAATTCGCTTGATATTTGGAACAAAACTGCTTTAAAATAATTTGACTTCCGACTCATCTAAGAAAGATATTAAGGGATATTCTTCGATAAATAGAAAATATATGGAAAGCATTAAATAGGCTCTACCTTGAAATAAATGGCCATATCTTCGTCTAAAATTGCCCCATTTCAATTATAAAGGTGTTTTTAGAATTCACTCAATCTTTGGAACAAAACTGCATTAAAATAATTTGACTTCCGACTCATCTAAGAAAGATATTAAGGGATATTCTTTGATTAATAGAAAATATAAGCCAAACATTAAATATGGTCAACCTTGAAATAAATGGCCATATCTTTGTCTAAAATTGCCCAATTTCAATTATAAAGGTGTTTTTAGAATTCACTCAATCTTTGGAACAAAACTGCATTAAAATAATTTGACTTCCGACTCATCTAAAAAAGATATTAAGGGATATTCTTCGATAAATAGAAAATATATGGAAAGCATTAAATAGGGTCTACCTTGAAATAAATGGCCATATCTTCGTCAAAAATTGCCCCATTTCAATTACAAAGGTGTTTTAAGAATTCGCCTGATCTTTGAAACAAAACTGCATTAAAATAATTTGACTTCCGACTCATCTAAGAAAGATATTAAGGGATATTCTTCGATAAATAGAAAATATATGGAAAGCATTAAATAGGGTCTACCTTGAAATAAATGGCCATATCTTCGTCAAAAATTGCCATATTTCAATTATAAAGGTGTTTTTAGAATTCACTCGATCTTTGGAACAAAACTGTTTTAAAATAATTTGACTTACGACTCATCTAAGAAAGATATTAAGAGATATTCTTCGATTAATAGAAAATATAAGGCAAACATTAAATAGGGTCTACCTTAAAATAAATGGCCATATCTTCGTCAAAAATTGCCCCATTTCAATTATAAAGATGTTTTTAGAATTCACTTGATCTTTGGAACAAAACTGCTTTAAAATAATTTGACTTCCGACTCATCTAAGAAAGATATTAACGGATATTCTTCGATAAATAGAAAATATATGGAAAGCATTAAATAGGCTCTACCTTGAAATAAATGGCCATATCTTCGTCTAAAATTGCCTCATTTCAATTATAAAGATGTTTTTAGTATTCACTTGATCTTTGAAACAAAACTGCATTAAAATAATTTGACTTCCGACTCATCTAAGAGAGATATTAAGGGATATCCTTCGATTAATAGAAAATATAAGCCAAACATTAAATAGGGTCAACCTTGAAATAAATGGCCATATCTTTGTCTAAAATTGCCCCATTTCAATTATAAAGGTGTTTTTAAAATTCACTCGATCTTTGGAACAAAACTGCATTAAAATAATTTGTCTTCCGACTCATCAAAGAAAGATATTAAGCGATATTCTTCGATAAATAGAAAATATATGGAAAGCATTAAATAGGGTCTACCTTGAAATAAATGGCCATATCTTCGTCAAAAATTGCCCCATTTCAATTATAAAGATGTTTTTAGAATTCACTTGATCTTTGGAACAAAACTGCATTAAAATAATTTGACTTCCGACTCATCTAAGAAAGATATTAAGGGATATTCTTCGATAAATAGAAAATATATGGAAAGCATTAAATAGGGTCTACCTTGAAATAAATGGCCATATCTTCGTCAAAAATTGCCCCATTTCAATTATAAAGGTGTTTTAAGAATTCGCCTGATCTTTGAAACAAAACTGCATTAAAATAATTTGACTTCCGACTCATCTAAGAAAGATATTAAGGGATATTCTTCGATAAATAGAAAATATATGGAAAGCATTAAATAGGGTCTACCTTGAAATAAATGGCCATATCTTCGTCAAAAATTGCCCCATTTCAATTATAAAGATGTTTTTAGAATTCACTTGATCTTTGGAACAAAACTGCTTTAAAATAATTTGACTTCCGACTCATCTAAGAAAGATATTAAGGGATATTCTTCGATAAATAGAAAATATATGGAAAGCATTAAATAGGCTCTACCTTGAAATAAATGGCCATATCTTCGTCTAAAATTGCCCCATTTCAATTATAAAGGTGTTTTTAGAATTCACTCAATCTTTGGAACAAAACTGCATTAAAATAATTTGACTTCCGACTCATCTAAGAAAGATATTAAGGGATATTCTTTGATTAATAGAAAATATAAGCCAAACATTAAATATGGTCAACCTTAAAATAAATGGCCATATCTTCGTCTAAAATTGCCCCATTTCAATTATAAAGGTGTTTTTTGGAATTCACTCGATCTTTGGAACAAAACTGCATTAAATAATTTGACTTCCGACTCATCTAAGAAAGATATTAAGGGATATTCTTGATTAACAGAAAATATGTGGAAAGCATTAAATAGGGTCTACCTTGAAATAAATGGCCATATCTTCGTCAAAAATTGCCCCATTTCAATTATAAATGTGTTTTAAAAATTCGCCTGATCTTTGAAACAAAACTGCATTAAAATAATTTGACTTCCGACTCATCTAAGAAAGATATTAGGGGATATTCTTCGATAAATAGAAAATATATGGAAAGCATTAAATAGGGTCTACCTTGAAATAAATGGCCATATCTTCGTCAAAAATTGCCATATTTCAATTTTAAAGGTGTTTTTAGAATTCACTCGATCTTTGGAACAAAACTGTCTTAAAATAATTTGACTTACGACTCATCTAAGAAAGATATTAAGAGATATTCTTCGATTAATAGAAAATATAGGGCAAACATTAAATAGAGTCAACCTTTAAATAAATGGCCATATCTTCGTCTAAAATTGCCCCATTTCAATTATAAAGATGTTTTTAGAATTCACTTGATCTTTGAAACAAAACTGCATTAAAATAATTTGACTGCCGACTCATCTAAGAAAGATATTAAGGGATATTCTTCGATAAATAGAAAATATATGGAAAGCATTTAATAGGCTCTACCTTGAAATAAATGGCCATATCTTCGTCTAAAATTGCCCCATTTCAATTATAAAGGTGTTTTTAGAATTCACTTGATCTTTAAAACAAAACTGCATTAAAATAATTTGACTTCCGACTCATCTAAGAAAGATATTAAGGGATATTCTTTGATTAATAGAAAATATAAGCCAAACATTCAATAGGGTCAACTTTGAAATAAATGGCCATATCTTCGTCTAAAATTGCCCCATTTCAATTATAAAGATGTTTTTAGAATTCACTCGATCTTTGGAACAAAACTGCATTAAAATAATTTGACTTCCGACTCATCTAAGAAAGATATTAGGGGATATTCTTCGATAAATAGAAAATATATGGAAAGCATTAAATAGGGTCTACCTTGAAATAAATGGCCATATCTTCGTCTAAAATTATCCCATTTCAATTATAAAGGTGTTTTTAGAATTTACTTGATCTTTGAAACAAAACTGCATTAAAATAATTTGACTTCCGACTCATCTAAGAAAGATATTAAGGGATATTCTTTGATTAATAGAAAATATATGAAAAGCATTAAATAGGCTCTACCTTGAAATAAATGGCCATATCTTCGTCAAAAATTGCCATATTTCAATTATAAAGGTGTTTTTAGAATTCACTCGATCTTTGGAACAAAACTGTTTTAAAATAATTTGACTTACGACTCATCTAAGAAAGATATTAAGAGATATTCTTCGATTAATAGAAAATATAGGGCAAACATTAAATAGAGTCAACCTTTAAATAAATGGCCATATCTTTGTCTAAAATTGCCCCATTTCAATTATAAAGGTGTTTTTAGAATTCACTTGATCTTTGGAACAAAACTGCATTAAAATAATTTGACTTCCGACTCATCTAAGAAAGATATTAAGGGATATTCTTCGATAAATAGAAAATATATGGAAAGCATTAAATAGGCTCTACCTTGAAATAAATGGCCATATCTTCGTCAAAAATTGCCCCATTTCAATTATAAAGATGTTTTTAGAATTCACTTGATCTTTGGAACAAAACTGCATTAAAATAATTTGACTTCCGACTCATCTAAGAAAGATATTAAGGGATATTCTTCGATAAATAGAAAATATATGGAAAGCATTAAATAGGCTCTACCTTGAAATAAATGGCCATATCTTCGTCTAAAATTGCACCATTTCAATTATAAAGGTGTTTTTAGAATTCACTCAATCTTTGGAACAAAACTGCATTAAAATAATTTGACTTCCGACTCATCTAAGAAAGATATTAAGGGACATTCTTTGATTAATAGAAAATATAAGCCAAACATTAAATATGGTCAACCTTGAAATAAATGGCCATATCTTTGTCTAAAATTGCCCCATTTCAATTATAAAGGTGTTTTTAGAATTCACTCGATCTTTGGAACAAAACTGCATTAAAATAATTTGACTTCCGACTCATCTAAGAAAGATATTAAGGGATATTCTTCGATAAATAGACAATATATGGAAAGCATTAAATAGGCTCTACCTTGAAATAAATGGCCATATCTTCGTCAAAAATTGCCCCATTTCAATTATAAAGGTGTTTTAAGATTTCGCTCAATCTTTGAAACAAAACTGCATTAAAATAATTTGACTTCCGACTCATCTAAGAAAGATATTAAGGGATATTCTTCGATAAATAGAAAATATATGGAAAGCATTAAATAGGGTCTACCTTGAAATAAATGGCCATATCGTCGTCAAAAATTGCCATATTTCAATTATAAAGGTGTTTTTAGAATTCACTCAATCTTTGGAACAAAACTGCATTAAAATAATTTGACTTCCGACTCATCTAAGAAAGATATTAAGGGATATTCTTCGATAAATAGACAATATATGGAAAGCATTAAATAGGGTCTACCTTGAAATAAATGGCCATATCGTCGTCAAAAATTGCCATATTTCAATTATAAAGGTGTTTTTAGAATTCACTCAATCTTTGGAACAAAACTGCATTAAAATAATTTGACTTCCGACTCATCTAAGAAAGATATTAAGGGATATTCTTCGATAAATAGAAAATATATGGAAAGCATTAAATAGGCTCTACCTTGAAATAAATGGCCATATCTTCGTCAAAAATTGCCCCATTTCAATTATAAAGGTGTTTTTAGAATTCACTTGATCTTTGAAACAAAACTGCATTAAAATAATTTGACTTCCGACTCATCTAAGAAAGATATTAAGGGATATTCTTCGATAAATAGACAATATATGGAAAGCATTAAATAGGGTCTACCTTGAAATAAATGGCCATATCTTCGTCAAAAATTGCCATATTTCAATTTTAAAGGTGTTTTTAGAATTCACTTGATCTTTGAAACAAAACTGCATTAAAATAATTTGACTTCCGACTCATCTAAGAAAGATATTAGGGGATATTCTTCGATAAATAGAAAATATATGAAAAGCATTAAATAGGCTCTACCTTGAAATAAATGGCCATATCTTCGTCAAAAATTGCCCCATTTCACATATAAAGGTGTTTTTAGAATTCGCTTGATCTTTGAAACAAAACTGCTTTAAAATAATATGACTTCCGATTCATCTAAGAAAGATATTAAGGGATATTCTTTGATTAACAGAAAATATATGGAATGCATTAAATAGGGTCGACCTTGAAATAAATGGCCAAATCTTCGTCAAAAATTGCCCCATTTCAATTATAAAGATGTTTTTAGAATTCACTCGATCTTTGGAACAAAACTGCTTTAAAACAATTTGACTTCCGACTCATCTAAGAAAGATATTAAGGGATATTCTTCGATAAATAGAAAATATATGGAAAGCATTAAATAGGGTCTACCTTGAAATAAATGGCCATATCTTCGTCAAAAATTGCCCCATTTCAATTATAAAGGTGTTTTTAGAATTCACTTGATCTTTGAAAGAAAACTGCATTAAAATAATTTGACTTCCGACTCATCTAAGAAAGATATTAAGGGATATTCTTCGATAAATAGAAAATATATGGAAAGCATTAAATAGGGTCTACCTTGAAATAAATGGCCATATCTTCGTCTAAAATTGCCCCATTTCAATTATAAAGGTGTTTTTAGAATTCACTCAATCTTTGGAACAAAACTGCATTAAAATAATTTGACTTCCGACTCATCTAAGAAAGATATTAACGGATATTCTTTGATTAATAGAAAATATAAGCCAAACATTAAATATGGTCAACCTTGAAATAAATGGGCCCATATCTTCGCCCAAAATTGCCCCATTTCAAATTATAAAGGTGTTTTATAGAATTCACTTGATCTTTGGAACAAAACTGCATTAAAATAATTTGACTTCCGACTCATCTAAGAAAGATATTAGGGGATATTCTTCGATAAATAGAAAATATATGGAAAGCATTAAATAGGCTCTACCTTGAAATAAATGGCCATATCTTCGTCTAAAATTGCCCCATTTCAAATATAAAGGTGTTTTTAGAATTCACTTGATCTTTGAAACAAAACTGCATTAAAATAATTTGACTTCCGACTCATCTAAGAAAGATATTTAAGGGATATTCTTCGATAAATAGAAAATATAGGGAAAGCATTAACCAGGGTCTACCTTGAAATCAATGGCCATATCTTTGTACAAAATTGCCCCATTTCAATTCTAATGCTGTTTTTTGGATTCACTCGATGTTGGGAACAAAATTGCATTAAAATAATTTGACTTCCGACTCACATAGGAAAGATATTACGGGATATTATTCGATTAATAGAAAATATAAGCCAAACATTAAATAGGGTCTACCTTGAAATAAATGGCCATATCTTCGTCTAAAATTGCCCCATTTCAATTATATAGGTGTTTTAAGATTTCGCTTGATCTTTGAAACAAAACTGCATTAAAATAATTTGACTTCCGACTCATCTAAGAAAGATATTAAGGGATATTCTTCGATAAATAGAAAATATATGGAAAGCATTAAATAGGGTCTACCTTGAAATAAATGGCCATATCGTCGTCAAAAATTGCCATATTTCAATTATAAAGGTGTTTTTAGAATTCACTCAATCTTTGGAACAAAACTGTTTTAAAATAATTTGACTTACGACTCATCTAAGAAAGATATTAAGAGATATTCTTCGATTAACAGAAAATATAAGGCAAACATTAAATAGGCTCTACCTTGAAATAAATGGCCATATCTTCGTCTAAAATTGCCCCATTTCAAATATAAAGGTGTTTTTAGAATTCACTTGATCTTTGAAACAAAACTGCATTAAAATAAATTTGACTTCCGACTCATCTAAGAAAGATATTAAAGGGATAATTCTTCGATTAATAGAAAATATACGGCAAACATTAAATAGGGTCTACCTTGAAATAAATGGCCATATCTTCGTCTAAAATTGCCCCATTTCAATTATAAAGGTGTTTTTAGAATTCACTCAATCTTTGGAACAAAACTGCATTAAAATAATTTGACTTCCGACTCATCTAAGAAAGATATTGGGGGATATTCTTCGATAAATAGAAAATATATGGAAAGCATTAAATAGGCTCTACCTTGAAATAAATGGCCATATCTTCGTCAAAAATTGCCCCATTTCAATTATAAAGGTGTTTTTTAGAATTCACTGGATCTTTGAAACAAAACTGCATTAAAATAATTTGACTTCCGACTCATCTAAGAAAGATATTAGGGGATATTCTTCGATCAATAGAAAATATATGAAAAGCATTAAATAGGCTCTACCTTGAAATAAATGGCCATATCTTCGTCAAAAATTGCCCCATTTCAATTATAAAGGTGTTTTTAGAATTCGCTTGATCTTTAAAACAAAACTGCATGAAAATAATATGACTTCCGATTCATCTAAGAAAGATATTAAGGGATATTCTTTGATTAACAGAAAATATATGGAATGCATTAAATAGGGTCTACCTTGAAATAAATGGCCATATCTTTGTCAAAAATTGCCCCATTTCAATTATAAAGGTGTTTTTAGAATTCACTTGATCTTTGAAACAAAACTGCATTAAAATAATTTGACTTCCGACTCATCTAAGAAAGATATTAGGGGATATTCTTCGATAAATAGAAAATATATGAAAAGCATTAAATAGGCTCTATCTTGAAATAAATGGCCATATCTTCGTCAAAAATTGCCCCATTTCAATTATAAAGGTGTTTTAAGAATTCGCTTGATCTTTGGAACAAAACTGTTTTAAAATTATTTGACTTACGACTCATCTAAGAAAGATATTAAGAGATATTCTTCGATTAATAGAAAATATAAGGCAAACATTAAATAGAGTCAACCTTTAAATAAATGGCCATATCTTCGTCTAAA
This sequence comes from Drosophila grimshawi, assembly GCF_018153295.1. NCBI lineage: Eukaryota > Metazoa > Arthropoda > Insecta > Diptera > Drosophilidae > Drosophila > Drosophila grimshawi. Next base: position 36,627 of record NW_025062492.1, on the reverse strand, counting down.
ATTGCCCCATTTCAATTATAAAGATGTTTTTAGAATTCACTCGATCTTTGGAACAAAACTGCATTAAAATAATTTGACTTCCGACTCATCTAAGAAAGATATTAAGGGATATTCTTCGATAAATAGAAAATATATGGAAAGCATTAAATAGGCTCTACCTTGAAATAAATGGCCATATCTTCGTCTAAAATTGCCCCATTTCAATTATAAAGGTGTTTTTAGAATTCACTCAATCTTTGGAACAAAACTGCATTAAAATAATTTGACTTCCGACTCATCTAAGAAAGATATTAAGGGATATTCTTTGATTAATAGAAAATATAAGGAAAGCATTAAATAGGGTCAATAGCTCAACTTTGAAATAAATGGCCATATCCCAAAAATTGCCCCATTTCAATTATAAAGGTGTTTTTAGAATTCACTCAATCTTTGGAACAAAACTGCATTAAAATAATTTGACTTCCGACTCATCTAAGAAAGATATTGGGGGATATTCTTCGATAAATAGAAAATATATGGAAAGCATTAAATAGGCTCTACCTTGAAATAAATGGCCATATCTTCGTCAAAAATTGCCTCATTTCAATTATAAAGGTGTTTTTAGAATTCACTGGATCTTTGAAACAAAACTGCATTAAAATAATTTGACTTCCGACTCATCTAAGAAAGATATTAAGGGATATTCTTCGATAAATAGAAAATATATGGAAAGCATTAAATAGGCTCTACCTTGAAATAAATGGCCATATCTTCGTCAAAAATTGCCCCATTTCAATTATAAAGGTGTTTTTAGAATTCGCTTCATCTTTAAAACAAAACTGCATTAAAATAATTTGACTTCCGACTCATCTAAGAAAGATATTAAGGGATATTCTTTGATTAACAGAAAATATATGGAATGCATTAAATAGGGTCTACCTTGAAATAAATGGCCATATCTTTGTCAAAAATTGCCCCATTTCAATTATAAAGGTGTTTTTAGAATTCACTCGATCTTTGGAACAAAACTGCATTAAAATAATTTGACTTCCGACTCATCTAAGAAAGATATTAAGGGATATTCTTCGATAAATAGAAAATATATGAAAAGCATTAAATAGGGTCTACCTTGAAATAAATGGCCATATCTTCGTCAAAAATTGCCCCATTTCAATTATAAAGGTGTTTTTAAGAATTCACTCAATCTTTGGAACAAAACTGTTTTAAAATAATTTGACTTACGACTCATCTAAGAAAGATATTAAGGGATATTCTTCGATTAATAGAAAATATATGGAAAGCATTAAATAGGGTCAACCTTGAAATAAATGGCCATATCTTCGTCAAAAATTGCCCCATTTCAATTATAAAGATGTTTTTAGAATTCACTCGATCTTTGGAACAAAACTGCATTAAAATAATTTGACTTCCGACTCATCTAAGAAAGATATTAAGGGATATTCTTCGATAAATAGAAAATATATGGAAAGCATTAAATAGGGTCTACCTTGAAATAAATGGCCATATCTTCGTCAAAAATTGCCCCATTTCAATTATAAAGATGTTTTTAGAATTCACTTGATCTTTGGAACAAAACTGCATTAAAATAATTTGACTTCCGACTCATCTAAGAAAGATATTAAGGGATATTCTTCGATAAATAGAAAATATATGGAAAGCATTAAATAGGCTCTACCTTGAAATAAATGGCCATATCTTCGTCAAAAATTGCCCCATTTCAAATATAAAGGTGTTTTTAGAATTCACTTGATCTTTGGAACAAAACTGCTTTAAAATAATATGACTTCCGACTCATCTAAGAAAGATATTAAGGGATATTCTTTGATTAATAGAAAATATATGGAAAGCATTAAATAGGGTCTACCTTGAAATAAATGGCCAAATCTTTGTCTAAAATTGCCCCATTTCAATTATAAAGATGTTTTTAGAATTCACTCGATCTTTGGAACAAAACTGCATTAAAATAATTTGACTTCCGACTCATCTAAGAAAGATATTAAGGGATATTCTTCGATAAATAGAAAATATATGGAAAGCATTAAATAGGGTCTACCTTGAAATAAATGGCCATATCTTCGTCAAAAATTGCCCCATTTCAATTATAAAGGTGTTTTTAGAATTCACTTGATCTTTGGAACAAAACTGCATTAAAATAATTTGACTTCCGACTCATCTAAGAAAGATATTAAGGGATATTCTTGATTAACAGAAAATATATGGAAAGTATTAAATAGGGTCTACCTTGAAATAAATGGCCATATCTTCGTCAAAAATTGCCCCATTTCAAATATAAAGGTGTTTTTAGAATTCGCTTAATCTTTGAAACAAAACTGCATTAAAATAATTTGACTTCCGACTCATCTAAAAAAGATATTAAGGGATATTCTTCGATAAATAGAAAATATATGGAAAGCATTAAATAGGGTCTACCTTGAAATAAATGGCCATATCTTCGTCAAAAATTGCCCCATTTCAATTATAAAGGTGTTTTTAGAATTCACTTGATCTTTGGAACAAAACTGCATTAAAATAATTTGACTTCCGACTCATCTAAGAAAGATATTAAGGGATATTCGATAAATAGAAAATATATGGAAAACATTAAATGGGGTCTACCTTGAAATAAATGGCCATATCTTCGTCAAAAATTGCCCCATTTCAATTATAAAGGTGTTTTTAGAATTCGCTCGATCTTTGAAACAAAACTGCATTAAAATAATTTGACTTCCGACTCATCTAAGAAAGATATTAAGGGATATTCTTCGATAAATAGAAAATATATGGAAAACATTAAATAGGGTCTACCTTGAAATATATGGCCATATCTTCGTCAAAAATTGCCCCATTTCAATTATAAAGGTGTTTTTAGAATTCACTCGATCTTTGGAACAAAACTGTTTTAAAATAATTTGACTTACGACTCATCTAAGAAAGATATTAAGAGATATTCTTCGATTAATAGAAAATATAAGGCAAACATTAAATAGGCTCTACCTTTAAATAAATGGCCATATCTTCGTCTAAAATTGCCCCATTTCAATTATAAAGGTGTTTTTAGAATTCACTCGATCTTTGGAACAAAACTGCATTAAAATAATTTGACTTCCGACTCATCTAAGAAAGATATTAAGGGATATTCTTCGATAAATAGAAAATATATGGAAAGCATTAAATAGGGTCTACCTTGAAATAAATGGCCATATCTTCGTCAAAAATTGCCCCATTTCAATTATAAAGGTGTTTTTAGAATTCACTCGATCTTTGGAACAAAACTGCATTAAAATAATTTGACTTCCGACTCATCTAAGAAAGATATTAAGGGATATTCTTCGATAAATAGAAAATATATGGAAAGCATTAAATAGGCTCTACCTTGAAATAAATGGCCATATCTTCGTCAAAAATTGCCCCATTTCAATTATAAAGGTGTTTTTAGAATTCACTTGATCTTTGAAACAAAACTGCATTAAAATAATTTGACTTCCGACTCATCTAAGAAAGATATTAAGGGATATTCTTCGATAAATAGAAAATATATGGAAAGCATTAAATAGGGTCTACCTTGAAATAAATGGCCATATCTTCGTCAAAAATTGCCCCATTTCAATTATAAAGGTGTTTTTAGAATTCGCTTGATCTTTGAAACAAAACTGCATTAAAATAATTTGACTTCCGACTCATCTAAGAAAGATATTAAGGGATATTCTTCGATAAATAGAAAATATAAGGCAAACATTAAATAGAGTCAACCTTGAAATAAATGGCCATATCTTCGTCAAAAATTGCCCCATTTCAATTATAAAGGTGTTTTTAGAATTCACTCAACCTTTGGAACAAAACTGCTTTAAAATAATTTGACTTGCGACTCATCTAAGAAAGATATTAAGAGATATTCTTCGATTAATAGAAAATATAAGGCAAACATTAAATAGAGTCAACCTTTAAATAAATGGCCATATCTTCGTCTAAAATTGCCCCATTTCAATTATAAAGATGTTTTTAGAATTCACTTGATCTTTGGAACAAAACTGCATTAAAATAATTTGACTTCCGACTCATCTAAGAAAGATATTAAGGGATATTCTTCGATAAATAGAAAATATATGGAAAGCATTAAATAGGCTCTACCTTGAAAAAAATGGCCATGTCTTCGTCTAAAATTGCCCCATTTCAAATTATAAAGATGTTTTTAGAATTCACTTGATCTTTGGAATAAAACTGCATTAAAATAATTTGACTTTCGACTCATCTAAGAAAGATATTAAGGGATATTCTTCGATAAATAGAAAATATATGGAAAGCATTAAATAGGCTCTACCTTGAAATAAATGGCCATATCTTCGTCTAAAATTGCCCCATTTCAATTATAAAGGTGTTTTTAGAATTCACTTGATCTTTGGAACAAAACTGCATTAAAATAATTTGACTTCCGACTCATCTAAGAAAGATATTAAGGGATATTCTTTGATTAATAGAAAATATAAGCCAAACATTAAATAGGGTCAACCTTGAAATAAATGGCCATATCTTTATCTAAAATTGCCCATTTCAATTATATAGGTGTTTTTAGAATTCACTCGATCTTTGGAACAAAACTGCATTAAAATAATTTGACTTCCGACTCATCTAAGAAAGATATTAAGGGATATTCTTCGATAAATAGAAAATATATGGAAAGCATTAAATAGGGTCTACCTTGAAATAAATGGCCATATCTTCGTCAAAAATTGCCCCATTTCAATTATAAAGGTGTTTTAAGATTTCGCTCGATCTTTGAAACAAAACTGCATTAAAATAATTTGACTTCCGACTCATCTAAGAAAGATATTAAGGGATATTCTTCGATAAATAGAAAATATATGGAAAGCATTAAATAGGGTCTACCTTGAAATAAATGGCCATATCGTCGTCAAAAATTGCCATATTTCAATTATAAAGGTGTTTTTAGAATTCACTCAATCTTTGGAACAAAACTGTTTTAAAATAATTTGACTTACGACTCATCTAAGAAAGATATTAAGAGATATTCTTCGATTAATAGAAAATATAAGGCAAGCATTAAATAGAGTCAACCTTTAAATAAATGGCCATATCTTCGTCTAAAATTGCCCCATTTCAATTATAAAGGTGTTTTTAGAATTCACTTGATCTTTGGAACAAAACTGCATTAAAATAATTTGACTTCCGACTCATCTAAGAAAGATATTAAGGGATATTCTTCGATAAATAGAAAATATATGGAAAGCATTAAATAGGCTCTACCTTGAAATAAATGGCCATATCTTCGTCTAAAATTGCCCCATTTCAATTATAAAGGTGTTTTTAGAATTCACTTGATCTTTGAAACAAAACTGCATTAAAATAATTTGACTTCCGACTCATCTAAGAAAGATATTAAGGGATATTCTTTGATTAATAGAAAATATAAGCCAAACATTCAATAGGGTCAACCTTTGAAATAAATGGCCATATCTTCGTCAAAAATTGCCCCATTTCAATTATAAAGGTGTTTTTAGAATTCACTCGATCTTTGGAACAAAACTGCATTAAAATAATTTGACTTCCGACTCATCTAAGAAAGATATTGGGGGATATTCTTCGATAAATAGAAAATATATGGAAAGCATTAAATAGGCTCTACCTTGAAATAAATGGCCATATCTTCGTCAAAAATTGCCCCATTTCAATTATAAAGGTGTTTTTAGAACTCACTTGATCTTTGAAACAAAACTGCATTAAAATAATTTGACTTCCGACTCATCTAAGAAAGATATTAGGGGATATTCTTCGATAAATAGAAAATATATGGAAAGCATTAAATAGGGTCAACCTTGAAATAAATGGCCATATCTTCGTCAAAAATTGCCCCATTTCAATTATAAAGGTGTTTTTAGAATTCACTTGATCTTTGAAACAAAACTGCTTTAAAACAATTTGACTTCCGACTCATCTAAGAAAGATATTAAACGATATTCTTCGATAAATAGAAAATATATGGAAAGCATTAAATAGGCTCTACCTTGAAATAAATGGCCATATCTTTATCTAAAATTGCACCATTTCAATTATAAAGGTGTTTTTAGAATTCACTCAATCTTTGGAACAAAACTGCATTAAAATAATTTGACTTCCGACTAAATAGGGTCTACCTTGAAATAAATGGCCATATCTTCGTCAAAAATTGCCCCATTTCAATTATAAAGATGTTTTTAGAATTCACTCGATCTTTGGAACAAAACTGCATTAAAATAATTTGACTTCCGACTCATCTAAGAAAGATATTAAGGGATATTCTTCGATAAATAGAAAATATATGGAAAGCTTTATATAGGGTCTTTCTTGAAATAAATGGCCATATCTTCGTCTAAAATTGCCCCATTTCAATTATAAAGGTGTTTTTAGAATTCACTCGATCTTTGGAACAAAACTGCATTAAAATAATTTGTCTTCCGACTCATCTAAAGAAAGATATTAAGCGATATTCTTCGATAAATAGAAAATATATGGAAAGCATTAAATAGGGTCTACCTTGAAATAAATGGCCATATCTTCGTCAAAAATTGCCCCATTTCAATTATAAAGATGTTTTTAGAATTCACTTGATCTTTGAAACAAAACTGCATTAAAATAATTTGACTTCCGACTCATCTAAGAAAGATATTAAGGGATATTCTTCGATAAATAGAAAATATATGGAAAGCATTAAATAGGGTCTACCTTGAAATAAATGGCCATATCTTTGTCTAAAATTGCCCCATTTCAATTATATAGGTGTTTCTAGAATTCACTCGATCTTTGGAACAAAACTGCATTAAAATAATTTGACTTCCGACTCATCTAAGAAAGATATTAAGGGATATTCTTTGATTAATAGAAAATATAAGGCAAGCATTAAATAGAGTCAACCTTTAAATAAATGGCCATATCTTCGTCTAAAATTTCCCCATTTCAATTATAAAGATGTTTTTAGAATTCACTCGATCTTTGGAACAAAACTGCATTAAAACAATTTGACTTTCGACTCATCTAAGAAAGATATTAAGGGATATTCTTCGATAAATAGAAAATATATGGAAAGCATTAAATAGGGTCTACCTTGAAATAAATGGCCATATCTTCGTCAAAAATTGCCCCATTTCAATTATAAAGGTTTTTTTAGAATTTGCTTGATCTTTGAAACAAAACTGCATTAAAATAATTTGACTTCCGACTCATCTAAGAAAGATATTAAGGGATATTCTTCGATAAATAGAAAATATATGGAAAGCATTAAATAGGCTCTACCTTGAAATAAATGGCCATATCTTCGTCTAAAATTGCACCATTTCAATTATAAAGGTGTTTTTAGAATTCACTCAATCTTTGGAACAAAACTGCATTAAAATAATTTGACTTCCGACTCATCTAAGAAAGATATTAAGGGATATTCTTTGATTAATAGAAAATATAAGCCAAACATTAAATATGGTCAACCTTGAAATAAATGGCCATATCTTTGTCTAAAATTGCCCCATTTCAATTATAAAGGTGTTTTTAGAATTCACTCGATCTTTGGAACAAATCTGCATTAAAATAATTTGACTTCCGACTCATCTAAGAAAGATATTAAGGGATATTCTTCGATAAATAGAAAATATATGGAAAGCATTAAATAGGGTCTACCTTGAAATAAATGGCCATATCTTCGTCAAAAATTGCCCCATTTCAATTATAAAGGTGTTTTAAGAATTCGCTTGATCTTTGAAACAAAACTGCATTAAAATAATTTGACTTCCGACTCATCTAAGAAAGATATTAAGGGATATTCTTCGATAAATAGAAAATATATGGAAAGCATTAAATAGGGTCTACCTTGAAATAAATGGCCATATCGTCGTCAAAAATTGCCATATTTCAATTATAAAGGTGTTTTTAGAATTCACTCGATCTTTGGAACAAAACTGTTTAAAAATAATTTGACTTACGACTCATCTAAGAAAGATATTAAGGGATATTCTTCGATCAATAGAAAATATAAGGCAAACATTAAATAGAGTCAACCTTTAAATAAATGGCCATATCTTCGTCTAAAATTGCCCCATTTCAATTATAAAGGTGTTTTTAGAATTCGCTCGATCTTTGGAACAAAACTGCATTAAAATAATTTGACTTCCGACTCATCTAAGAAAGATATTAAGGGATATTCTTCGATAAATAGAAAATATACGGAAAGCATTAAATAGGGTCTACCTTGAGATAAATGGCCATATCTTCGTCAAAATTGCTCCATTTCAATTATAAAGATGTTTTTAGAATTCACTTGTTCTTTGAAACAAAACTGCATTAAAATAATTTGACTTCCGACTCATCTAAGAAAGATATTAAGGGATATTCTTCGATAAATAGAAAATATATGGAAAGCATTAAATAGGGTCTACCTTGAAATAAATGGCCATATCGTCGTCAAAAATTGCCATATTTCAATTATAAAGGTGTTTTTAGAATTCACTCAATCTTTGGAACAAAACTGTTTTAAAATAATTTGACTTACGACTCATCTAAGAAAGATATTAAGAGATATTCTTCGATTAATAGAAAATATAAGGCAAGCATTAAATAGAGTCAACCTTTAAATAAATGGCCATATCTTCGTCTAAAATTGCCCCATTTCAATTATAAAGATGTTTTTAGAATTCACTCGATCTTTGGAACAAAACTGCATTAAAATAATTTGACTTCCGACTCATCTAAGAAAGATATTAAGGGATATTCTTCGATAAATAGAAAATATATGGAAAGCATTAAATAGGCTCTACCTTGAAATAAATGGCCATATCTTCGTCTAAAATTGCCCCATTTCAATTATAAAGGTGTTTTTAGAATTCACTCGATCTTTGAAACAAAACTGCATTAAAATAATTTGACTTCCGACTCATCTAAGAAAGATATTAAGGGAAATTCTTTGATTAATAGAAAATATAAGCGAAACATTAAATAGGGTCAACCTTGAAATAAATGGCCATATCTTCGTCTAAAATTGCCCCATTTCAATTATAAAGGTGTTTTTAGAATTCACTCGATCTTTGGAACAAAACTGCATTAAAATAATTTGACTTCCGACTCATCTAAGAAAGATATTAAGGGATATTCTTCGATAAATAGAAAATATATGGAAAGCATTAAATAGGCTCTACCTTGAAATAAATGGCCATATCTTCGTCAAAAATTGCCCCATTTCAATTATAAAGGTGTTTTTAGAACTCACTTGATCTTTGAAACAAAACTGCATTAAAATAATTTGACTTCCGACTCATCTAAGAAAGATATCAGGGGATATTCTTCGATAAATAGAAAATATATGGAAAGCATTAAATAGGCTCTACCTTGAAATAAATGGCCATATCTTCGTCAAAAATTGCCCCATTTCAATTATAAAGGTGTTTTTAGAATTCGCTTGATCTTTGAAACAAAACTGCTTTAAAACAATTTGACTTCCGACTCATCTAAGAAAGATATTAAACGATATTCTTCGATAAATAGAAAATATATGGAAAGCATTAAATGGGGTCTACCTTGAAATAAATGGCCATATCTCGTCAAAAATTGCCCCATTTCAATTATAAAAGATTTTTTAGAATTCGCTCGATCTTTGGAACAAAACTGCATTAAAATAATTTGACTTTCGACTCATCTAAGAAAGATATTAAGGGATATTGTTCGATAAATAGAAAATATATGGAAAGCATTAAATAGGCTCTACCTTGAAATAAATGGCCATATCTTCGTCTAAAATTGCCCCATTTCAATTATAAAGGTGTTTTTAGAATTCACTCAATCTTTTGGAACAAAACTGCATTAAAATAATTTGACTTCCGACTAAATAGGGTCTACCTTGAAATAAATGGCCATATCTTCGTCAAAAATTGCCCCATTTCAATTATAAAGATGTTTTTAGAATTCACTCGATCTTTGGAACAAAACTGCATTAAAATAATTTGACTTCCGACTCATCTAAGAAAGATATTAAGGGATATTCTTCGATAAATAGAAAATATATGGAAAGCTTTATATAGGGTCTACCTTGAAATAAATGGCCATATCTTCGTCTAAAATTGCCCCATTTCAATTATAAAGGTGTTTTTAGAATTCACTCGATCTTTGGAACAAAACTGCATTAAAATAATTTGTCTTCCGACTCATCAAAGAAAGATATTAAGCGATATTCTTCGATAAATAGAAAATATATGGAAAGCATTAAATAGGGTCTACCTTGAAATAAATGGCCATATCTTCGTCAAAAATTGCCCCATTTCAATTATAAAGATGTTTTTAGAATTCACTTGATCTTTGAAACAAAACTGCATTAAAATAATTTGACTTCCGACTCATCTAAGAAAGATATTAAGGGATATTCTTCGATAAATAGAAAATATATGGAAAGCATTAAATAGGCTCTACCTTGAAATAAATGGCCATATCTTTGTCTAAAATTGCCCCATTTCAATTATATAGGTGTTTCTAGAATTCACTCGATCTTTGGAACAAAACTGCATTAAAATAATTTGACTTTCGACTCATCTAAGAAAGATATTAAGGGATATTCTTTGATTAATAGAAAATATAAGCCAAACATTAAATATGGTCAACCTTGAAATAAATGGCCATATCTTTGTCTAAAATTGCCCCATTTCAATTATAAAGGTGTTTTTAGAATTCACTCGATCTTTGGAACAAAACTGCATTAAAATAATTTGACTTCCGACTCATCTAAGAAAGATATTAAGGGATATTCTTCGATAAATAGAAAATATATGGAAAGCATTAAATAGGGTCTACCTTGAAATAAATGGCCATATCGTCGTCAAAAATTGCCATATTTCAATTATAAAGGTGTTTTTAGAATTCACTCAATCTTTGGAACAAAACTGCATTAAAATAATTTGACTTCCGACTCATCTAAGAAAGATATTAAGAGATATTCTTCGATTAATAGAAAATATAAGCCAAACATTCAATAGGGTCAACTTTGAAATAAATGGCCATATCTTCGTCAAAAATTGCCCCATTTCAATTATAAAGGTGTTTTTAGAATTCACTCAATCTTTGGAACAAAACTGCATTAAAATAATTTGACTTCCGACTCATCTAAGAAAGATATTGGGGGATATTCTTCGATAAATAGAAAATATATGGAAAGCATTAAATAGGCTCTACCTTGAAATAAATGGCCATATCTTCGTCAAAAATTGCCCCATTTCAATTATAAAGGTGTTTTTAGAATTCACTTGATCTTTAAAACAAAACTGCATTAAAATAATTTGACTTCCGACTCATCTAAGAAAGATATTAGGGGATATTCTTCGATAAATAGAAAATATATGAAAAGCATTAAATAGGCTCTACCATGAAATAAATGGCCATATCTTCGTCAAAAATTGCCCCATTTCAATTATAACGGTGTTTTTAGAATTCGCTTGATCTTTGAAACAAAACTGCATTAAAATAATATGACTTTCGATTCATCTAAGAAAGATATTAAGGGATATTCTTTGATTAACAGAAAATATATGGAATGCATTAAATAGGGTCTACCTTGAAATAAATGGCCATATCTTCGTCAAAAATTGCCCCATTTCAATTATAAAGATGTTTTTAGAATTCACTCGATCTTTGGAACAAAACTGCATTAAAACAATTTGACTTTCGACTCATCTAAGAAAGATATTAAGGGATATTCTTCGATAAATAGAAAATATATGGAAAGCATTAAATAGGGTCTACCTTGAAATAAATGGCCATATCTTCGTCAAAAATTGCCCCATTTCAATTATAAAGGTGTTTTAAGAATTCGGTTGATCTTTAAAACAAAACTGCATTAAAATAATTTGACTTCCGACTCATCTAAGAAAGATATTAAGGGATATTCTTCGATAAATAGAAAATATATGGAAAGCATTAAATAGGCTCTACCTTGAAATAAATGGCCATATCTTCGTCAAAAATTGCCCCATTTCAATTATAAAGGTGTTTTTAGAATTCGCTTAATCTTTGAAACAAAACTGTTTTAAAATAATATGACTTCCGATTCATCTAAGAAAGATATTAAGGGATATTCTTTGATTAACAGAAAATATATGGAATGCATTAAATAGGGTCTACCTTGAAATAAATGGCCATATCTTCGTCAAAAATTGCCCCATTTCAATTATAAAAATGTTTTTAGAATTCACTCGATCTTTGGAACAAAACTGCATTAAAACAATTTGACTTCCGACTCATCTAAGAAAGATATTAAACGATATTCTTCGATAAATAGAAAATATATGGAAAGCATTAAATGGGGTCTACCTTGAAATAAATGGCCATATCTTCGTCAAAAATTGCCCCATTTCAATTATAAAGGTGTTTTAAGAATTCGCTTGATCTTTGAAACAAAACTGCATTAAAATAATTTGACTTCCGACTCATCTAAGAAAGATATTAAGGGATATTCTTCGATAAATAGAAATTATATGGAAAGCATTAAATAGGCTCTACCTTGAAATAAATGGCCATATCTTTATCTAAAATTGCACCATTTCAATTATAAAGGTGTTTTTAGAATTCACTCAATCTTTGGAACAAAACTGCATTAAAATAATTTGATTTCCGACTAAATAGGGTCTACCTTGAAATAAATGCATATCTTCGTCAAAAACTGCCCCATTTCCATATAAAGTGTTCTTAGAATTCACTGATCTTCGAAACAAAACTGCATTAAATAATTTGACTTCCGACTCATCTAAGAAAGATATTAAGGGATATTCTTCGATAAATAGAAAATATATGGAAAGCATTAAATAGGGTCTACCTTGAAATAAATGGCCATATCTTCGTCAAAAATTGCCCCATTTCAATTATAAAGGTGTTTTTAGAATTCACTCGATCTTTGGAACAAAACTGCATTAAAATAATTTGTCTTCCGACTCATCAAAGAAAGATATTAAGCGATATTCTTCGATAAATAGAAAATATATGGAAAGCATTAAATAGGGTCTACCTTGAAATAAATGGCCATATCTTCGTCAAAAATTGCCCCATTTCAATTATAAAGATGTTTTTAGAATTCACTTGATCTTTGAAACAAAACTGCATTAAAATAATTTGACTTCCGACTCATCTAAGAAAGATATTAAGGGATATTCTTCGATAAATAGAAAATATATGGAAAGCATTAAATAGGCTCTACCTTGAAATAAATGGCCATATCTTTGTCAAAAATTGCCATATTTCAATTATAAAGGTGTTTTTAGAATTCGCTCGATCTTTGGAACAAAACTGTTTTAAAATAATTTGACTTACGACTCATCTAAGAAAGATATTAAGAGATATTCTTCGATTAATAGAAAATATAAGCCAAACATTCAATAGGGTCAACTTTGAAATAAATGGCCATATCTTCGTCAAAAATTGCCCCATTTCAATTATAAAGGTGTTTTTAGAATTCACTCGATCTTTGGAACAAAACTGCATTAAAATAATTTGACTTCCGACTCATCTAAGAAAGATATTGGGGGATATTCTTCGATAAATAGAAAATATATGGAAAGCATTAAATAGGCTCTACCTTGAAATAAATGGCCATATCTTCGTCAAAAATTGCCCCATTTCAATTATAAAAGTGTTTTTAGAATTCACTTGATCTTTGAAACAAAACTGCATTAAAATAATTTGACTTCCGACTCATCTAAGAAAGATATTAAGGGATATTCTTCGATAAATAGAAAATATATGAAAAGCATTAAATAGGGTCTACCTTGAAATAAATGGCTATATCTTCGTCAAAAATTGCCCCATTTTAATTATAGCGGTGTTTTTAGAATTCGCTTGATCTTTGAAACAAAACTGCATTAAAATAATATGACTTTCGATTCATCTAAGAAAGATATTAAGGGATATTCTTTGATTAACAGAAAATATATGGAAAGCATTAAATAGGGTCTACCTTGAAATAAATGGCCATATCTTCGTCAAAAATTTCCCCATTTCAATTATAAAGATGTTTTTAGAATTCACTCGATCTTTGGAACAAAACTGCATTAAAACAATTTGACTTTCGACTCATCTAAGAAAGATATTAAGCGATATTCTTCGATAAATAGAAAATATATGGAAAGCATTAAATAGGGTCTACCTTGAAATAAATGGCCATATCTTCGTCAAAAATTGCCCCATTTCAATTATAAAGGTGTTTTAAGAATTCGGTTGATCTTTGAAACAAAACTGCATTAAAATAATTTGACTTCCGACTCATCTAAGAAAGATATTAAGGGATATTCTTCGATAAATAGAAAATATATGGAAAGCATTAAATAGGCTCTACCTTGAAATAAATGGCCATATCTTCGTCTAAAATTGCACCATTTCAATTATAAAGGTGTTTTTAGAATTCACTCAATCTTTGAAACAAAACTGCATTAAAATAATTTGACTTCCGACTCATCTAAGAAAGATATTAAGGGATATTCTTTGATTAACAGAAAATATATGGAAAGCATTAAATAGGGTCTACCTTGAAATAAATGGCCATATCTTTGTCTAAAATTGCCCCATTTCAATTATAAAGGTGTTTTTAGAATTCACTTGATCTTTGGAACAAAACTGCATTAAAATAATTTGACTTCCGACTCATCTAAGAAAGATATTAAGGGATATTCTTCGATAAGTAGAAAATATATGAAAAGCATTAAATAGGGTCTACCTTGAAATAAATGGCCATATCTTCGTCAAAAATTGCCCCATTTCAATTATAAAGGTGTTTTAAGAATTCGCTTGATCTTTGAAACAAAACTGCATTAAAATAATTTGACTTCCGACTCATCTAAGAAAGATATTAAGGGATATTCTTCGATAAATAGAAAATATATGGAAAGCATTAAATAGGGTCTACCTTGAAATAAATGGCCATATCGTCGTCAAAAATTGCCATATTTCAATTATAAAGGTGTTTTTAGAATTCACTCGATCTTTGGAACAAAACTGTTTTAAAATAATTTGACTTACGACTCATCTAAGAAAGATATTAAGAGGTATTCTTCGATTAATAGAAAATATAAGGCAAACATTAAATAGAGTCAACCTTTAAATAAATGGCCATATCTTCGTCTAAAATTTCCCCATTTCAATTATAAAGATGTTTTTAGAATTCACTTGATCTTTGGAACAAAACTGCATTAAAATAATTTGACTTCCGACTCATCTAAGAAAGATATTAGGGGATATTCTTTGATTAATAGAAAATATATGGAAAGCATTAAATAGGGTCTACCTTGAAATAAATGGCCATATCTTCGTCAAAAATTGCCCCATTTCAATTATAAAGGTGTTTTTAGAATTGACTTGATCTTTGGAACAAAACTGCATTAAAATAATTTGTCTTCCGACTCATCTAAGAAAGATATTAAGGGATATTCTTCGATAAATAGAAAATATATGGAAAGCATTAAATAGGGTCTACCTTGAAATAAATGGCCATATCTTCGTCTAAAATTGCACCATTTCAATTATAAAGGTGTTTTTAGAATTCGCTTGATCTTTGAAACAAAACTGCATTAAAATAATTTGACTTCCGACTCATCTAAGAAAGATATTAAGGGATATTCTTCGATAAATAGAAAATATATGGAAAGCATTAAATAGGCTCTACCTTGAAATAAATGGCCATATCTTCGTCTAAAAATTGCCCCATTTCAATTATAAAAGTGTTTTTAGAATTCACTCGATCTTTGGAACAAAACTGTTTTAAAATAATTTGACTTACGACTCATCTAAGAAAGATATTAAGGGATATTCTTTGATTAATAGAAAATATAAGCCAAACATTAAATATGGTCAACCTTGAAATAAATGGCCATATCTTTGTGTAAAATTGCCCCATTTCAATTATAAAGGTGTTTTTAGAATTCACTCGATCTTTGGAACAAAACTGCATTAAAATAATTTGACTTCCGACTCATCTAAGAAAGATATTAAGGGATATTCTTCGATAAATAGAAAATATATGGAAAGCATTAAATAGGCTCTACCTTGAAATAAATGGCCATATCTTCGTCTAAAATTGCCCCATTTCAATTATAAAGGTGTTTTTAGAATTCACTTGATCTTTGAAACAAAACTGCATTAAAATAATTTGACTTCCGACTCATCTAAGAAAGATATTAAGCGATATTCTTTGATTAATAGAAAATATAAGCCAAACATTCAATAGGGTCAACTTTGAAATAAATGGCCATATCTTCGTCAAAAATTGCCCCATTTCAATGATAAAGGTGTTTTTAGAATTCACTCGATCTTTGGAACAAAACTGCATTAAAATAATTTGACTTCCGACTCATCTAAGAAAGATATTGGGGGATATTCTTCGATAAATAGAAAATATATGGAAAGCATTAAATAGGCTCTACCTTGAAATAAATGGCCATATCTTCGTCAAAAATTGCCCCATTTCAATTATAAAGGTGTTTTTAGAATTCACTTGATCTTTGAAACAAAACTGCATTAAAATAATTTGACTTCCGACTCATCTAAGAAAGATATTAGGGGATATTCTTCGATAAATAGAAAATATATGAAAAGCATTAAATAGGCTCTACCTTGAAATAAATGGCCATATCTTCGTCAAAAATTGCCCCATTTCAATTATAAAGGTGTTTTTAGAATTCGCTTGATCTTTGAAACAAAACTGCTTTAAAATAATATGACTTCCGATTCATCTAAGAAAGATATTAAGGGATATTCTTTGATTAACAGAAAATATATGGAATGCATTAAATAGGGTCTACCTTGAAATAAATGGCCATATCTTCGTCAAAAATTGCCCCATTTCAATTATAAAAATGTTTTTAGAATTCACTCGATCTTTGGAACAAAACTGCATTAAAATAATTTGACTTCCGACTCATCTAAGAAAGATATTAAGGGATATTCTTCGATAAATAGAAAATATATGGAAAGCATTAAATAGGCTCTACCTTGAAATAAATGGCCATATCTTTATCTAAAATTGCACCATTTCAATTATAAAGGTGTTTTTAGAATTCACTCAATCTTTGGAACAAAACTGCATTAAAATAATTTGACTTCCGACTCATCTAAGAAAGATATTAAGGGATATTCTTTGATTAATAGAAAATATAAGCCAAACATTAAATATGGTCAACCTTGAAATAAATGGCCATATCTTCGTCAAAAATTGCCCCATTTCAATTATAAAGATGTTTTTAGAATTCACTTGATCTTTGGAACAAAACTGCATTAAAATAATTTGACTTCCGACTCATCTAAGAAAGATATTAAGGGATATTCTTCGATAAATAGAAAATATATGGAAAGCATTAAATATGCTCTACCTTGAAATAAATGGCCATATTTTCGTCTAAAATTGCACCATTTCAATTATAAAGGTGTTTTTAGAATTCACTCGATCTTTGAAACAAAACTGCATTAAAATAATTTGACTTCCGACTCATCTAAGAAAGATATTAAGGGATATTCTTCGATAAATAGAAAATATAAGCCAAACATTAAATATGGTCAACCTTGAAATAAATGGCCATATCTTCGTCTAAAATTGCCCCATTTCAATTATAAAGGTGTTTTTAGAATTCACTCGATCTTTGGAACAAAACTGCATTAAAATAATTTGACTTCCGACTCATCTAAGAAAGATATTAAGGGATATTCTTCGATAAATAGAAAATATATGGAAAGCATTAAATATGCTCTACCTTGAAATAAATGGCCATATTTTCGTCTAAAATTGCACCATTTCAATTATAAAGGTGTTTTTAGAATTCACTCGATCTTTGAAACAAAACTGCATTAAAATAATTTGACTTCCGACTCATCTAAGAAAGATATTAAGGGATATTCTTCGATAAATAGAAAATATAAGCCAAACATTAAATATGGTCAACCTTGAAATAAATGGCCATATCTTCGTCTAAAATTGCCCCATTTCAATTATAAAGGTGTTTTTAGAATTCACTCGATCTTTGGAACAAAACTGCATTAAAATAATTTGACTTCCGACTCATCTAAGAAAGATATTAAGGGATATTCTTCGATAAATAGAAAATATATGGAAAGCATTAAATAGGGTCTACCTTGAAATAAATGGCCATATCTTCGTCAAAAATTGCCCCATTTCAATTATAAAGGTGTTTTAAGATTTCGCTTGATCTTTGAAACAAAACTGCATTAAAATAATTTGACTTCCGACTCATCTAAGAAAGATATTAAGGGATATTCTTCGATAAATAGAAAATATATGGAAAGCATTAAATAGGGTCTACCTTGAAATAAATGGCCATATCGTCGTCAAAAATTGCCATATTTCAATTATAAAGGTGTTTTTAGAATTCACTCAATCTTTGGAACAAAACTGTTTTAAAATAATTTGACTTCCGACTCATCTAAGAAAGATATTAAGGGATATTCTTCGATTAATAGAAAATATAACGCAAACATTAAATAGGCTCTACCTTGAAATAAATGGCCATATCTTCGTCTAAAATTGCCCCATTTCAATTATAAAGGTGTTTTTAGAATTCACTTGATCTTTGAAACAAAACTGCATTAAAATAATTTGACTTCCGACTCATCTAAGAAAGATATTAAGGGATATTCTTTGATTAATAGAAAATATAAGCCAAACATTCAATAGGGTCAACTTTGAAATAAATGGCCATATCTTCGTCAAAAATTGCCCCATTTCAATTATAAAGGTGTTTTTAGAATTCACTCGATCTTTGAAACAAAACTGCATTAAAATAATTTGACTTCCGACTCATCTAAGAAAGATATTGGGGGATATTCTTCGATAAATAGAAAATATATGGAAAGCATTAAATAGGCTCTACCTTGAAGTAAATGGCCATATCTTCGTCAAAAATTGCCCCATTTCAAATATAGAAGTGTTTTTAGAATTCACTCGATCTTTGGAACAAAACTGCATTAAAATAATTTGACTTCCGACTCATCTAAGAAAGATATTAGGGGATATTCTTCGATAAATAGAAAATATATGAAAAGCATTAAATAGGCTCTACCTTGAAATAAATGGCCATATCTTCGTCAAAAATTGCCCCATTTCAATTATAAAGGTGTTTTTAGAATTGAATCGATCTTTGAAACAAAACTGCATTAAAATAATATGACTTCCGATTCATCTAAGAAAGATATTAAGGGATATTCTTTGATTAACAGAAAATATATGGAATGCATTAAATAGGGTCTACCTTGAAATAAATGGCCATATCTTCGTCAAAAATTGCCCCATTTCAATTATAAAGGTGTTTTTAGAATTCACTTGATCTTTGAAACAAAACTGCATTAAAATAATTTGACTTCCGACTCATCTAAGAAAGATATTAGGGGATATTCTTCGATAAATAGAAAATATACGAAAAGCATTAAATAGGCTCTACCTTGAAATAAATGGCCATATCTTCGTCAAAAATTGCCCCATTTCAATTATAAAGGTGTTTTAAGAATTCGCTTGATCTTTGAAACAAAACTGCATTAAAATAATTTGACTTCCGACTCATCTAAGAAAGATATTAAGGGATATTCTTTGATTAACAGAAAATATATGGAAAGCATTAAATAGGGTCTACCTTGAAATAAATGGCCATATCTTCGTCTAAAATTGCCCCATTTCAATTATAAAGGTGTTTTTAGAATTCACTCGATCTTTGGAACAAAACTGCATTAAAATAATATGACTTCCGATTCATCTAAGAAAGATATTAAGGGATATTCTTTGATTAACAGAAAATATATGGAAAGCATTAAATAGGGTCTACCTTGAAATAAATGGCCATATCTTCGTCAAAAATTGCCCCATTTCAATTATAAAGATGTTTTAAGAATTCGCTTGATCTTTGAAACAAAACTGCATTAAAATAATTTGACTTCCGACTCATCTAAGAAAGATATTAAGGGATATTCTTCGATAAATAGAAAATATATGGAAAGCATTAAATAGGCTCTACCTTGAAATAAATGGCCATATCTTCGTCTAAAATTGCCCCATTTCAATTATAAAGGTGTTTTTAGAATTCACTTGATCTTTGAAACAAAACTGCATTAAAATAATTTGACTTCCGACTCATCTAAGAAAGATATTAAGGGATATTCTTTGATTAACAGAAAATATATGGAAAGCATTAAATAGGGTCTACCTTGAAATAAATGGCCATATCTTCGTCAAAAATTGCCCCATTTCAATTATAAAGGTGTTTTAAGAATTCGCTTGATCTTTGGAACAAAACTGCATTAAAACAATTTGACTTACGACTCATCTAAGAAAGATATTAAGAGATATTCTTCGATTAATAGAAAATATAAGGCAAACATTAAATAGGCTCTACCTTGAAATAAATGGCCATATCTTCGTCTAAAATTGCCCCATTTCAATTATAAAGGTGTTTTTAGAATTCACTTGATCTTTGAAACAAAACTGCATTAAAATAATTTGACTTCCGACTCATCTAAGAAAGATATTAAGGGATATTCTTTGATTAATAGAAAATATAAGCCAAACATTCAATAGGGTCAACTTTGAAATAAATGGCCATATCTTCGTCAAAAATTGCCCCATTTCAATTATAAAGGTGTTTTTAGAATTCACTCGATCTTTGGAGCAAAACTGCATTAAAATAATTTGACTTCCGACTCATCTACGAAAGATATTGGGGGATATTCTTCGATAAATAGAAAATATATGGAAAGCATTAAATAGGCTCTACCTTGAAATAAATGGCCATATCTTCGTCAAAAATTGCCCCATTTCAATTATAAAGGTGTTTTTAGAATTCACTGGATCTTTGAAACATAACTGCATTAAAATAATTTGACTTCCGACTCATCTAAGAAAGATATTAGGGGATATTCTTCGATAAATAGAAAATATATGAAAAGCATTAAATAGGCTCTACCTTGAAATAAATGGCCATATCTTCGTCAAAAATTGCCCCATTTCAATTATAAAGGTGTTTTTAGAATTCGCTTGATCTTTGAAACAAAACTGCATTAAAATAATATGACTTCCGATTCATCTAAGAAAGATATTAAGGGATATTCTTTGATTAACAGAAAATATATGGAATGCATTAAATAGGGTCTACCTTGAAATAAATGGCCATATCTTCGTCAAAAATTGCCCCATTTCAATTATAAAGATGTTTTTAGAATTCACTCGATCTTTGGAACAAAACTGCATTAAAACAATTTGACTCCAGACTCATCTAAGAAATATATTAAGCGATATTCTTCGATAAATAGAAAATATATGGAAAGCATTAAATAGGGTCTACCTTGAAATAAATGGCCATATCTTCGTCAAAAATTGCCCCATTTCAATTATAAAGGTGTTTTAAGAATTCGCTTGATCTTTGAAACAAAACTGCATTAAAATAATTTGACTTCCGACTCATCTAAGAAAGATATTAAGAAATATTCTTCGATAAATAGAAAATATATGGAAAGCATTAAATAGGCTCTACCTTGAAATAAATGGCCATATCTTCATCTAAAATTGCACCATTTCAATTATAAAGGTGTTTTTAGAATTCACTCAATCTTTGGAACAAAACTGCATTAAAATAATTTGACTTCCGACTCATCTAAGAAAGATATTAAGGGATATTCTTTGATTAATAGAAAATATAAGCCAAACATTAAATATGGTCAACCTTGAAATAAATGGCCATATCTTTGTCTAAAATTGCCCCATTTCAATTATAAAGGTGTTTTTAGAATTCACTCGATCTTTGGAACAAAACTGCATTAAAATAATTTGACTTCCGACTCATCTAAGAAAGATATTAAGGGATATTCTTCGATAAATAGAAAATATATGGAAAGCATTAAATAGGGTCTACCTTGAAATAAATGGCCATATCTTCGTCAAAAATTGCCCCATTTCAATTATAAAGGTGTTTTAAGAATTCGCTTGATCTTTGAAACAAAACTGCATTAAAATAATTTGACTTCCGACTCATCTAAAAAAGATATTAAGGGATATTCTTTGATTAACAGAAAATATATGGAAAGCATTAAATAGGGTCTACCTTGAAATAAATGGCCATATCTTCGTCTAAAATTGCCCCATTTCAATTATAAAGGTGTTTTTAGAATTCACTCGATCTTTGGAACAAAACTGCATTAAAATAATATGACTTCCGATTCATCTAAGAAAGATATTAAGGGATATTCTTTGATTAACAGAAAATATATGGAAAGCATTAAATAGGGTCTACCTTGAAATAAATGGCCATATCTTCGTCAAAAATTGCCCCATTTCAATTATAAAGATGTTTTTAGAATTCACTCGATCTTTGAAACAAAACTGCATTAAAATAATTTGACTTCCGACTCATATAAGAAAGATATTAAGGGATATTCTTCGATAAATAGAAAATGTATGGAAAGCATTAAATAGGATCTACCTTGAAATAAATGGCCATATCATCGTCAAAAATTGCCCCATTTAAATTATAAAGGTGTTTTTAGAATTCACTCGATCTTTGGAACAAAACTGCTTTAAAATAATTTGTCTTCCGACTCATCAAAGAAAGATATTAAGCGATACTCTTCGATAAATAGAAAATATATGGAAAGCATTAAATAGGGTCTACCTTGAAATAAATGGCCATATCTTCGTCAAAAATTGCCCCATTTCAATTATAAAGATGTTTTTAGAATTCACTTGATCTTTGAAACAAAACTGCATTAAAATAATTTGACTTCCGACTCATCTAAGAAAGATATTAAGAGATATTCTTCGATAAATAGAAAATATATGGAAAGCATTAAATAGGCTCTACCTTGAAATAAATGGCCATATCTTTGTCTAAAATTGCCCATTTCAATTATATAGGTGTTTCTAGAATTCACTCGATCTTTGGAACAAAACTGCATTAAAATAATTTGACTTCCGACTCATCTAAGAAAGATATTAAGGGATATTCTTCGATAAATAGAAAATATATGGAAAGCATTAAATAGAGTCAACCTTTAAATAAATGGCCATATCTTCGTCTAAAATTGCCCCATTTCAATTATAAAGATGTTTTTAGAATTCACTCGATCTTTGGAACAAAACTGCATTAAAATAATTTGACTTCCGACTCATCTAAGAAAGATATTAAGGGATATTCTTCGATAAATAGAAAATATATGGAAAGCATTAAATAGGGTCTACCTTGAAATAAATGGCCATATCTTCGTCAAAAATTGCCCCATTTCAATTATAAAGATGTTTTTAGAATTCACTTGATCTTTGAAACAAAACTGCATTAAAATAATTTGACTTCCGACTCATCTAAGAAAGATATTAAGGGATATTCTTTGATTAATAGAAAATATAAGCCAAACATTAAATAGGGTCAACCTTGAAATAAATGGCCATATCTTTGTCTAAAATTGCCCCATTTCAATTATAAAGGTGTTTTTAGAATTCACTCGATCTTTGGAACAAAACTGCATTAAAATAATTTGACTTCCGACTCATCTAAGAAAGATATTAAGGGATATTCTTCGATAAATAGAAAATATATGGAAAGCATTAAATAGGGTCTACCTTGAAATAAATGGCCATATCTTCGTCAAAAATTGCCCCATTTCAATTATAAAGGTGTTTTAAGAATTCGCTTGATCTTTGAAACAAAACTGCATTAAAATAATTTGTCTTCCGATTCATCTAAGAAAGATATTAAGGGATATTCTTTGATTAACAGAAAATATATGGAAAGCATTAAATAGGGTCTACCTTGAAATAAATCGCCATATCTTCGTCTAAAATTGCCCTATTTCAATTATAAAGGTGTTTTTAGAATTCACTCGATCTTTGGAACAAAACTGCATTAAAATAATTTGACTTCCGACTCATCTAAGAAAGATATTAAGGGATATTCTTCGATAAATAGAAAATATATGGAAAGCATTAAATAGGGTCTACCTTGAAATAAATGGCCATATCTTCGTCAAAAATTGCCCCATTTCAATTATAAAGGTGTTTTAAGAATTCGCTTGATCTTTGAAACAAAACTGCATTAAAATAATTTGTCTTCCGATTCATCTAAGAAAGATATTAAGGGATATTCTTTGATTAACAGAAAATATATGGAAAGCATTAAATAGGGTCTACCTTGAAATAAATCGCCATATCTTCGTCTAAAATTGCCCCATTTCAATTATAAAGGTGTTTTTAGAATTCACTTGATCTTTGAAACAAAACTGCATTAAAATAATTTGACTTCCGACTCATCTAAGAAAGATATTAAGGGATATTCTTTGATTAACAGAAAATATATGGAAAGCATTAAATAGGCTCTACCTTGAAATAAATGGCCATATCTTCGTCAAAAATTGCCCCATTTCAATTATAAAGATGTTCTAAGAATTCGCTTGATCTTTGGAACAAAACTGTTTTAAAATAATTTGACTTACGACTCATCTAAGAAAGATATTAAGAGATATTTTTCGATTAATAGAAAATATAAGGCAAACATTAAATAGGCTCTACCTTGAAATAAATGGCCATATCTTCGTCTAAAATTGCCCCATTTCAATTATAAAGGTGTTTTTAGAATTCACTTGATCTTTGAAACAAAACTGCATTAAAATAATTTGACTTCCGACTCATCTAAGAAAGATATTAAGGGATATCCTTTGATTAATAGAAAATATAAGCCAAACATTCAATAGGGTCAACTTTGAAATAAATGGCCATATCTTCGTCAAAAATTGCCATATTTCAATTATAAAGGTGTTTTTAGAATTCACTCGATCTTTGGAACAAAACTGCATTAAAATAATTTGACTTCCGACTCATCTAAGAAAGATATTAAGGGATATTCTTCGATAAATAGAAAATATAGAAAGCATTAAATAGGGTCTACCTTGAAATAAATGGCCATATCGTCGTCAAAAATTGCCCCATTTCAATTATAAAGGTGTTTTTAGAATTCACTCAATCTTTGAAACAAAACTGCATTAAAATAATTTGACTTCCGACTCATCTAAGAAAGATATTAGGGGATATTCTTCGATAAATAGAAAATATATGAAAAGCATTAAATAGGCTCTACCTTGAAATAAATGGCCATATCTTCGTCAAAAATTGCCCCATTTCAATTATAAAGGTGTTTTAAGAATTCGCTTGATCTTTGAAACAAAACTGCATTAAAATAATATGACTTCCGATTCATCTAAGAAAGATATTAAGGGATATTCTTTGATTAACAGAAAATATATGGAATGCATTAAATAGGGTCTACCTTGAAATAAATGGCCATATCTTCGTCAAAAATTGCCCCATTTCAATTATAAAGATGTTTTTAGAAGTCACTCGATCTTTGGAACAAAACTGCATTAAAACAATTTGACTCCCGACTCATCTAAGAAATATATTAAGCGATATTCTTCGATAAATAGAAAATATATGGAAAGCATTAAATAGGCTCTACCTTGAAATAAATGGCCATATCTTCATCTAAAATTGCACCATTTCAATTATAAAGGTGTTTTTAGAATTCACTCAATCTTTGGAACAAAACTGCATTAAAATAATTTGACTTCCGACTCATCTAAGAAAGATATTAAGGGATATTCTTCGATAAATAGAAAATATATGGAAAGCATTAAATAGGGTCTACCTTGAAATAAATGGCCATATCGTCGTCAAAAATTGCCCCATTTCAATTATAAAGGTGTTTTTAGAATTCACTGGATCTTTGAAACATAACTGCATTAAAATAATTTGACTTCCGACTCATCTAAGAAAGATATTAGGGGATATTCTTCGATAAATAGAAAATATATGAAAAGCATTAAATAGGCTCTACCTTGAAATAAATGGCCATATCTTCGTCAAAAATTGCCCCATTTCAATTATAAAGGTGTTTTTAGAATTCGCTCGATCTTTGGAACAAAACTGCATTAAAATAATTTGACTTCCGACTCATCTAAGAAAGATATTAAGGGATATTCTTTGATTAACAGAAAATATATGGAAAGCATTAAATAGGGTCTACCTTGAAATAAATGACTATATCTTCGTCTAAAATTGCCCCATTTCAATTATAAAGATGTTTTTAGAATTCACTCGATCTTTGGAACAAAACTGCATTAAAATAATTTGACTTCCGACTCATCTAAGAAAGATATTAAGGGATATTCTTCGATAAATAGAAAATATATGGAAAGCATTAAATAGGGTCTACCTTGAAATAAATGACTATATCTTCATCTAAAATTGCCCCATTTCAATTATAAAGATGTTTTTAGAATTCACTCGATCTTTGGAACAAAACTGCATTAAAATAATTTGACTTCCGACTCATCTAAGAAAGATATTAAGGGATATTCTTTGATTAATAGAAAATATAAGCCAAACATTAAATATGGTCAACCTTGAAATAAATGGCCATATCTTTGTCTTAAATTGCCCCATTTCAATTATAAAGGTGTTTTTAGAATTCACTCGATCTTTGGAACAAAACTGCATTAAAATAATTTGACTTCCGACTCATCTAAGAAAGATATTAAGGGATATTCTTCGATAAATAGAAAATATATGGAAAGCATTAAATAGTGTCTACCTTGAAATAAATGGCCATATCTTCGTCAAAAAATTGCCCCATTTCAATTATAAAGGTGTTTTAAGAATTCGCTTGATCTTTGAAACAAAACTGCATTAAAACAATTTGACTCCCGACTCATCTAAGAAATATATTAAGGGATATTCTTTGATTAATAGAAAATATAAGCCAAACATTAAATATGGTCAACCTTGAAATAAATGGCCATATCTTTGTCTAAAATTGCCCCATTTCAATTATAAAGGTGTTTTTAGAATTCACTCGATCTTTGGAACAAAACTGCATTAAAACAATTTGACTTCCGACTCATCTAAGAAAGATATTAAGGGATATTCTTTGATTAACAGAAAATATATGGAAAGCATTAAATAGGGTCTACCTTGAAATAAATGGCCATATCTTCGTCTAAAATTGCCCCATTTCAATTATAAAGGTGTTTTTAGAATTCACTCGATCTTTGGAACAAAACTGCATTAAAATAATATGACTTCCGATTCATCTAAGAAAGATATTAAGGGATATTCTTTGATTAACAGAAAATATATGGAAAGCATTAAATAGGGTCTACCTTGAAATAAATGGCCATATCTTCGTCAAAAATTGCCCCTTTTCAATTATAAAGATGTTTTTAGAATTCACTCGATCTTTGAAACAAAACTGCATTAAAATAATTTGACTTACGACTCATATAAGAAAGATATTAAGGGATATTCTTCGATAAATAGAAAATATATGGAAAGCATTAAATAGGGTCTACCTTGAAATAAATGGCCATATCATCGTCAAAAATTGCCCCATTTCAATTATAAAGGTGTTTTTAGAATTCACTCGATCTTTGGAACAAAACTGCTTTAAAATAATTTGTCTTCCGACTCATCAAAGAAAGATATTAAGCGATACTCTTCGATAAATAGAAAATATATGGAAAGCATTAAATAGGGTCTACCTTGAAATAAATGGCCATATCTTCGTCAAAAAATTGCCCCATTTCAATTATAAAGATGTTTTTAGAATTCACTTGATCTTTGAAACAAAACTGCATTAAAATAATTTGACTTCCGACTCATCTAAGAAAGATATTAAGGGATATTCTTCGATAAATAGAAAATATATGGAAAGCATTAAATAGGCTCTACCTTGAAATAAATGGCCATATCTTTGTCTAAAATTGCCCATTTCAATTATATAGGTGTTTCTAGAATTCACTCGATCTTTGGAACAAAACTGCATTAAAATAATTTGACATCCGACTCATCTAAGAAAGATATTAAGGGATATTCGATAAATAGAAAATATATGGAAAGCATTAAATAGGGTCAACCTTGAAATAAATGGCCATATCTTCGTCAAAAATTGCCCCATTTCAATTATAAAAGTGTTTTTAGAATTTACTCGATCTTTGGAACAAAACTGTTTTAAAATAATTTGTCTTCCGACTCATCAAAGAAAGATATTAAGAGATATTCTTCGATAAATAGAAAATATAAGGCAAACATTAAATAGAGTCAACCTTTAAATAAATGGCCATATCTTCGTCTAAAATTGCCCCATTTCAATTATAAAGATGTTTTTAGAATTCACTCGATCTTTGGAACAAAACTGCATTAAAATAATTTGACTTCCGACTCATCTAAGAAAGATATTAAGGGATATTCTTCGATAAATAGAAAATATATGGAAAGCATTAAATAGGGTCTACCTTGAAATAAATGGCCATATCTTCGTCAAAAATTGCCCCATTTCAATTATAAAGATGTTTTTAGAATTCACTTGATCTTTGAAACAAAACTGCATTAAAATAATTTGACTTCCGACTCATCTAAGAAAGATATTAAGCGATATTCTTCGATAAATAGAAAATATATGGAAAGCATTAAATAGGGTCTACCTTGAAATAAATGGCCATATCTTCGTCAAAAATTGCCCCATTTCAATTATAAAGGTGTTTTTAGAATTCACTCGATCTTTGGAACAAAACTGCATTAAAATAATTTGACTTCCGACTCATCTAAGAAAGATATTAAGGGATATTCTTCGATAAATAGAAAATATATGGAAAGCATTAAATAGGCTCTACCTTGAAATAAATGGCCATATCTTCGTCTAAAATTGCACCATTTCAATTATAAAGGTGTTTTTAGAATTCACTCAATCTTTGAAACAAAACTGCATTAAAATAATTTGACTTCCGACTCATCTAAGAAAGATATTAAGGGATATTCTTTGATTAACAGAAAATATATGGAAAGCATTAAATAGGGTCTACCTTGAAATAAATGGCCATATCTTCGTCTAAAATTGCCCCATTTCAATTATAAAGCTGTTTTTAGAATTCACTCGATCTTTGGAACAAAACTGCATTAAAATATTATGACTTCCGATTCATCTAAGAAAGATATTAAGGGATATTCTTTGATTAACAGAAAATATATGGAAAGCATTAAATAGGGTCTACCTTGAAATAAATGGCCATATCTTCGTCTAAAATTGCCCCATTTCAATTATAAAGGTGTTTTAAGATTTCGCTTGATCTTTGAAACAAAACTGCATTAAAATAATTTGACTTCCGACTCATCTAAGAAAGATATTAAGGGATATTCTTTGATTAACAGAAAATATATGGAAAGCATTAAATAGGGTCTACCTTGAAATAAATGGCCATATCTTCGTCTAAAATTGCCCCATTTCAATTATAAAGGTGTTTTTAGAATTCACTCGATCTTTGGAACAAAACTGCATTAAAATAATATGACTTCCGATTCATCTAAGAAAGATATTGGGGGATATTCTTCGATAAATAGAAAATATATGGAAAGCATTAAATAGGCTCTACCTTGAAATAAATGGCCATATCTTCGTCAAAAATTGCCCCATTTCAATTATAAAGGTGTTTTTAGAATTCACTGGATCTTTGAAACAAAACTGCATTAAAATAATTTGACTTCCGACTCATCTAAGAAAGATATTAGGGGATATTCTTCGATCAATAGAAAATATATGAAAAGCATTAAATAGGCTCTACCTTGAAATAAATGGCCATATCTTCGTCAAAAATTGCCCCATTTCAATTAGAAAGGTGTTTTTAAAATTCGCTTGATCTTTGAAACAAAACTGCATTAAAATAATATGACTTCCGATTCATCTAAGAAAGATATTAAGGGATATTCTTTGATTAACAGAAAATATATGGAATGCATTACATAGGGTCTACCTTGAAATAAATGGCCATATCTTCGTCAAAAATTGCCCCATTTCAATTATAAAGATGTTTTTAGAATTCACTCGATCTTTGGAACAAAACTGCATTAAAATAATTTGACTTCCGACTTATCTAAGAAAGATATTAAGGGATATTCTTTGATTAATAGAAAATATAAGCCAAACATTAAATATGGTCAACCTTGAAATAAATGGCCATATCTTTGTCTAAAATTGCCCCATTTCAATTATAAAGGTGTTTTTAGAATTCACTCGATCTTTGGAACAAAACTGCATTAAAATAATTTGACTTCCGACTCATCTAAGAAAGATATTAAGGGATATTCTTCGATAAATAGAAAATATATGGAAAGCATTAAATAGGGTCTACCTTGAAATAAATGGCCATATCTTCGTCAAAAATTGCCCCATTTCAATTATAAAGGTGTTTTAAGAATTCGCTTGATCTTTGAAACAAAACTGCATTAAAATAATTTGACTTCCGACTTATCTAAGAAAGATATTAAGGGATATTCTTTGATTAACAGAAAATATATGGAAAGCATTAAATAGGGTCTACCTTGAAATAAATGGCCATATCTTCGTCTAAAATTGCCCCATTTCAATTATAAAGCTGTTTTTAGAATTCACTCGATCTTTGGAACAAAACTGCTTTAAAATATTATGACTTCCGATTCATCTAAGAAAGATATTAAGGGATATTCTTTGATTAACAGAAAATATATGGAAAGCATTAAATAGGGTCTACCTTGAAATAAATGGCCATATCTTCGTCAAAAATTGCCCCATTTCAATTATAAAGATGTTTTTAGAATTCACTTGATCTTTGAAACAAAACTGCATTCGTCAAAAATTGCCCCATTTCAATTATAAAGATGTTTTTAGAATTCACTTGATCTTTGAAACAAAACTGCATTAAAATAATTTGACTTCCGACTCATATAAGAAAGATATTAAGGGATATTCTTCGATAAATAGAAAATATATGGAAAGCATTAAATAGGGTCTACCTTGAAATAAATGGCCATATCTTCGTCAAAAATTGCCCCATTTCAATTATAAAGGTGTTTTTAGAATTCACTCGATCTTTGGAACAAAACTGCTTTAAAATAATTTGTCTTCCGGCTCATCAAAGAAAGATATTAAGCGATACTCTTCGATAAATAGAAAATATATGGAAAGCATTAAATAGGGTCTACCTTGAAATAAATGGCCATATCTTCGTCAAAAATTGCCCCATTTCAATTATAAAGATGTTTTTAGAATTCACTTGATCTTTGAAACAAAACTGCATTAAAATAATTTGACTTCCGACTCATCTAAGAAAGATATTAAGGGATATTCTTCGATAAATAGAAAATATATGGAAAGCATTAAATAGGCTCTACCTTGAAATAAATGGCCATATCTTTGTCTAAAATTGCCCATTTCAATTATATAGGTGTTTCTAGAATTCACTCGATCTTTGGAACAAAACTGCATTAAAATAATTTGACATCCGACTCATCTAAGAAAGATATTAAGGGATATTCGATAAATAGAAAATATATGGAAAGCATTAAATAGGGTCAACCTTGAAATAAATGGCCATATCTTCGTCAAAAATTGCCCCATTTCAATTATAAAAGGTGTTTTTAGAATTTACTCGATCTTTGGAACAAAACTGTTTTAAAATAATTTGTCTTCCGACTCATCAAAGAAAGATATTAAGAGATATTCTTCGATAAATAGAAAATATAAGGCAAACATTAAATAGAGTCAACCTTTAAATAAATGGCCATATCTTCGTCTAAAATTGCCCCATTTCAATTATAAAGATGTTTTTAGAATTCACTCGATCTTTGGAACAAAACTGCATTAAAATAATTTGACTTCCGACTCGTCTAAGAAAGATATTAAGGGATATTCTTCGATAAATAGAAAATATATGGAAAGCATTAAATGGGGTCTACCTTGAAATAAATGGCCATATCTTCGTCAAAAATTGCCCCATTTCAATTATAAAGGTGTTTTAAGAATTCGCTTGATCTTTGAATCAAAACTGCATTAAAATAATTTGACTTCCGACTCATCTAAGAAAGATATTAAGGGATATTCTTTGATTAATAGAAAATATAAGCCAAACATTAAATATGGTCAACCTTGAAATAAATGGCCATATCTTTGTCTAAAATTGCCCCATTTCAATTATAAAGGTGTTTTTAGAATTCACTTGATCTTTGGAACAAAACTGCATTAAAATAATTTGACTTCCGACTCATCTAAGAAAGATATTAAGGGATATTCTTCGATAAATAGAAAATATATGGAAAGCATTAAATAGGGTCAACCTTGAAATAAATGGCCATATCTTCGTCTAAAATTGCACCATTTCAATTATAAAGGTGTTTTTAGAATTCACTCGATCTTTGGAACAAAACTGCATTAAAATAATTTGACTTCCGACTCATCTAAGAAAGATATTAAGGGATATTCTTTGATTAACAGAAAATATATGGAAAGTATTAAATAGGGTCTACCTTGAAATAAATGGCCATATCTTCGTCTAAAATTGCCCCATTTCAATTATAAAGGTGTGTTAAGAACTCGCTTGATCTTTGAAACAAAACTGCATTAAAATAATTTGACTTCCGACTCATCTAAGAAAGATATTAAGGGATATTCTTTGATTAACAGAAAATATATGGAAAGCATTAAATAGGGTCTACCTTGAAATAAATGGCCATATCTTCGTCTAAAATTGCCCCATTTCAATTATAAAGGTGTTTTTAGAATTCACTCGATCTTTGGAACAAAACTGCATTAAAATAATATGACTTCCGATTCATCTAAGAAAGATATTAAGGGATATTCTTTGATTAACAGAAAATATATGGAAAGCATTAAATAGGGTCTACCTTGAAATAAATGGCCATATCTTCGTCAAAAATTGCCCCATTTCAATTATAAAGATGTTTTTAGAATTCACTCGATCTTTGAAACAAAACTGCATTAAAATAATTTGACTTCCGACTCATATAAGAAAGATATTAAGGGATATTCTTCGATAAATAGAAAATATATGGAAAGCATTAAATAGGGTCTACCTTGAAATAAATGGCCATATCTTCGTCAAAAATTGCCCCATTTCAATTATAAAGGTGTTTTTAGAATTCACTCGATCTTTGGAACAAAACTGCTTTAAATTAATTTGTCTTCCGACTCATCAAAGAAAGATATTAAGCGATACTCTTCGATAAATAGAAAATATATGGAAAGCATTAAATAGGGTCTACCTTGAAATAAATGGCCATATCTTCGTCAAAAATTGCCCCATTTCGATTATAAAGATGTTTTTAGAATTCACTTGATCTTTGAAACAAAACTGCATTAAAATAATTTGACTTCCGACTCATCTAAGAAAGATATTAAGGGATATTCTTCGATAAATAGAAAATATATGGAAAGCATTAAATAGGGTCTACCTTGAAATAAATGGCCATATCTTCGTCTAAAATTGCCCCATTTCAATTATAAAGATGTTTTTAGAATTCACTTGATCTTTGAAACAAAACTGCATTAAAATAATTTGACTTCCGACTCATCTAAGAAAGATATTAAGGGATATTCTTTGATTAATAGAAAATATAAGCCAAACATTAAATATGGTCAACCTTGAAATAAATGGCCATATCTTTGTCTAAAATTGCCCCATTTCAATTATAAAGGTGTTTTTAGAATTCACTCGATCTTTGGAACAAAAACTGCATTAAAATAATTTGACTTCCGACTCATCTAAGAAAGATATTAAGGGATATTCTTCGATAAATAGAAAATATATGGAAAGCATTAAATAGGCTCTACCTTGAAATAAATGGCCATATCTTCGTCTAAAATTGCACCATTTCAATTATAAAAGTGTTTTTAGAATTCACTCAATCTTTGAAACAAAACTGCATTAAAATAATTTGACTTCCGACTCATCTAAGCAAGATATTAAGGGATATTCTTTGATTAACAGAAAATATATGGAAAGCATTAAATAGGGTCTACCTTGAAATAAATGGCCATATCTTCGTCTAAAATTGCCCCATTTCAATTATAAAGCTGTTTTTAGAATTCACTCGATCTTTGGAACAAAACTGCATTAAAATATTATGACTTCCGATTCATCTAAGAAAGATATTAAGGGATATTCTTTGATTAACAGAAAATATATGGAAAGCATTAAATAGTGTCTACCTTGAAATAAATGGCCATATCTTCGTCAAAAATTGCCCCATTTCAATTATAAAGGTGTTTTTAGAATTCACTTGATCTTTGGAGCAAAACTGCATGAAAATAATTTGACTTCCGACTCATCTAAGAAAGATATTAAGGGATATTCTTTGATTAACAGAAAATATATGGAAAGCATTAAATAGGGTCTACCTTGAAATAAATGGCCATATCTTCGTCTAAAATTGCCCCATTTCAATTATAAAGATGTTTTTAGAATTCACTTGATCTTTGAAACAAAACTGCATTAAAATAATTTGACTTCCGACTCATCTAAGAAAGATATTAAGGGATATTCTTTGATTAATAGAAAATATAAGCCAAACATTAAATATGGTCAACCTTGAAATAAATGGCCATATCTTTGTCTAAAATTGCCCCATTTCAATTATAAAGGTGTTTTTAGAATTCACTCGATCTTTGGAACAAAACTGCATTAAAATAATTTGACTTCCGACTCATCTAAGAAAGATATTAAGGGATATTCTTCGATAAATAGAAAATATATGGAAAGCATTAAATAGGCTTTACCTTGAAATAAATGGCCATATCTTCGTCTAAAATTGCACCATTTCAATTATAAAGGTGTTTTTAGAATTCACTCAATCTTTGAAACAAAACTGCATTAAAATAATTTGACTTCCGACTCATCTAAGAAAGATATTAAGGGATATTCTTTGATTAACAGAAAATATATGGAAAGCATTAAATAGGGTCTACCTTGAAATAAATGGCCATATCTTCGTCTAAAATTGCCCCATTTCAATTATAAAGCTGTTTTTAGAATTCACTCGATCTTTGGAACAAAACTGCATTAAAATATTATGACTTCCGATTCATCTAAGAAAGATATTAAGGGATATCGTCGATAAATAGAAAATATATGGAAAGCATTAAATAGGCTCTACCTTGAAATAAATGGTCATATCTTCGTCCAAAATTGCTTCATTTCAATTATAAAGGTGTTTTTAGAATTCACTCGATTTTTGGAACAAAACTGCATTAAAATAATTTGACTTCCGACTCATCTAAGAAAGATATTAAGGGAAATTCTTTGATTAACAGAAAATATATGGAAAGCATTAAATAGGGTCTACCTTGAAATAAATGGCCATATCTTCGTCTAAAATTGCCCCATTTCAATTATAAAGATGTTTTTAGAATTCACTTGATCTTTGAAACAAAACTGCATTAAAATAATTTGACTTCCGACTCATCTAAGAAAGATATTAAGGGATATTCTTTGATTAATAGAAAATATAAGCCAAACATTAAATATGGTCAACCTTGAAATAAATGGCCATATCTTTGTCTAAAATTGCCCCATTTCAATTATAAAGGTGTTTTTAGAATTCACTCGATCTTTGGAACAAAACTGCATTAAAATAATTTGACTTCCGACTCATCTAAGAAAGATATTAAGGGATATTCTTCGATAAATAGAAAATATATGGAAAGCATTAAATAGGCTCTACCTTGAAATAAATGGCCATATCTTTGTCTAAAATTGCACCATTTCAATTATAAAGGTGTTTTTAGGAATTCACTCAATCTTTGAAACAAAACTGCATTAAAATAATTTGACTTCCGACTCATCTAAGAAAGATATTAAGGGATATTCTTTGATTAACAGAAAATATATGGAAAGTATTAAATAGGGTCTACCTTGAAATAAATGGCCATATCTTCGTCTAAAATTGCCCCATTTCAATTATAAAGCTGTTTTTAGAATTCACTAGATCTTTGGAACAAAACTGCATTAAAATATTATGACTTCCGATTCATCTAAGAAAGATATTAAGGGATATTCTTTGATTAACAGAAAATATATGGAAAGCATTAAATAGGGTCTACCTTGAAATAAATGGCCATATCTTCGTCAAAAATTGCCCCATTTCAATTATAAAGGTGTGTTAAGAATTCGCTTGATCTTTGAAACAAAACTGCATTAAAATAATTTGACTTCCGACTCATCTAAGAAAGATATTAAGGGATATTCTTTGATTAACAGAAAATATATGGAAAGCATTAAATAGGGTCTACCTTGAAATAAATGGCCATATCTTCGTCTAAAATTGCCCCATTTCAATTATAAAGGTGTTTTTAGAATTCACTCGATCTTTGGAACAAAACTGCATTAAAATAATATGACTTCCGATTCATCTAAGAAAGATATTAAGGGATATTCTTTGATTAACAGAAAATATATGGAAAGCATTAAATAGGGTCTACCTTGAAATAAATGGCCATATCTTCGTCAAAAATTGCCCCATTTCAATTATAAAGATGTTTTTAGAATTCACTCGATCTTTGAAACAAAACTGCATTAAAATAATTTGACTTCCGACTCATATAAGAAAGATATTAAGGGATATTCTTCGATAAATAGAAAATATATGGAAAGCATTAAATAGGGTCTACCTTGAAATAAATGGCCATATCTTCGTCAAAAATTGCCCCATTTCAATTATAAAGGTGTTTTTTAGAATTCACTCGATCTTTGGAACAAAACTGCTTTAAATTAATT
>NW_025062491.1:0-20038 GCF_018153295.1 Drosophila grimshawi | reverse complement strand
ATTTCAAAGATCGAGCGAATTCTAAAAACACCTTTATAATTGAAGTGGGGCAATTTTTGACGAAGATATGGCCATTTATTTCAAGGTAGACACTATTTAATGCTTTCCATATATTTTCTATTTATCGAAGAATATCCCTTAATATCTTTCTTAGATGAGTCGGAAGTCAAATTATTTTAATGCAGTTTTGTTTCAAAGATTAAGCGAATTCTAAAAACACCTTTATAATTGAAGTTAGGCAATTTTTGACGAAGATATGGCCATTTATTTCAAGGTAGACCATATTTAATGCTTTCCATATATTTTCTATTTATCGAAGAATATCCCTTAATATCTTTTTTAGATGAGTCAAAACGTCAAAATATTTTAATGCAGTTTTGTTCCAAAGATCAAGTGAATTCTAAAAACACCTTTATAATTGAAATGGGGCAATTTTTGACGAAGATATGGCCATTTATTTCAAGGTAGACCCTATTTAATGCTTTCCATATATTTTCTATTTATCGAAGAATATCGCTTAATATCTTTCTTAGATGAGTCGGAAGTCAAATTATTTTAATGCAGTTTTGTTCCAAAGATCAAGTGAATTCTAAAAACACCTTTATAATTGAAATGGGGCAATTTTTGACGAAGATATGGCCATTTATTTCAAGGTTGACACTATTTAATGCTTTCCATATATTTTCTATTTATCGAAGAATATCCCTTAATATCTTTCTTATATGAGTCGGAAGTCAAATTATTTTAATGCAGTTGTGTTTCAAAGATCAAGTGAATTCTAAAAACACCTTTATAATTGAAATGGGGCAATTTTTGACGAATATATGGCCATTTATTTCAAGGTAGACCCTATTTAATGCTTTCCATATATTTTCTATTTATCGAAGAATATCCCTTAATATTTTTCTTAGATGAGTCGGAAGTCAAATTATTTTAATGCAGTTTTATTTCAAAGATCGAGCGAATTCTAAAAACACCTTTATAATTGAAGTGGGGCAATTTTTGACGAAGATATGGCCATTTATTTCAAGGTAGACCCTATTTAATGCTTTCCATATATTTTCTATTTATCGAAGAATATCCCTTAATATCTTTCTTAGATGAGTCGGAAGTCAAAATATTTTAATGCAGTTTTGTTCCAAAGATCAAGTGAATTCTAAAAACACCTTTATAATTGAAATGGGGCATTTTTTGACGAAGATATGGCCATTTATTTCAAGGTAGAGCCTATTTAATGCTTTCCATATATTTTCTATTAATCGAAGAATATCTCTTAATATCTTTCTTAGATGAGTCGGAAGTCAAATTATTTTAATGCAGTTTTGTTCCAAAGATCAAGTGAATTCTAAAAACACCTTTATAATTGAAATGGGGCAATTTTTGACGAAGATATGGCCATTTATTTCAAGGTTGACACTATTTAATGCTTTCCATATATTTTCTATTTATCGAATATCCCTTAATATCTTTCTTATATGAGTCGGAAGTCAAATTATTTTAATGCAGTTTTGTTCCAAGATCAAGTGAATTCTAAAAACACCTTTATAATTGAAATGGGGCAATTTTTGACGAAGATATGGCCATTTATTTCAAGGTAGACACTATTTAATGCTTTCCATATATTTTCTATTTATCGAAGAATATCCCTTAATATCTTTCTTAGATGAGTCGGAAGTCAAATTATTTTAATGCAGTTTTGTTTCAAAGATCAAGTGAATTCTAAAAACACCTTTATAATTGAAGTGGGGCAATTTTTGACGAAGATATGGCCATTTATTTCAAGGTAGACCCTATTTAATGCTTTCCATATATTTTCTATTTATCGAATATCCCTTAATATCTTTCTTAGATGAGTCGGAAGTCAAATTATTTTAATGCAGTTTTGTTCCAAAGATCAAGTGAATTCTAAAAACACCTTTATAATTGAAATTGGGCTATTTTAGATGAAGATATGGCCATTTATTTCAAGGTAGACCCTATTTAATGCTTTCCATATATTTTCTATTTATCGAAGAATATCCCTTAATATCTTTCTTAGATGAGTCGGAAGTCAAATTATTTTAATGCAGTTTTGTTCCAAAGATCAAGTGAATTCTAAAAACACCTTTATAATTGAACTGGGGCAATTTTTGACGAAGATATGGCCATTTATTTCAAGGTAGACCCTATTTAATGCTTTCCATATATTTTCTATTTATCGAAGAATATCCCTTAATATCTTTCTTAGATGAGTCGGAAGTCAAATTATTTTAATGCAGTTTTGTTCCAAAGATCAAGTGAATTCTAAAAACACCTTTATAATTGAAATGGGGCAATTTTTGACGAAGATATGACCATTTATTTCAAGGTAGACACTATTTAATGCTTTCCATATATTTTCTATTTATCGAAGAATATCCCTTAATATCTTTCTTAGATGAGTCGAAAGTCAAATTATTTTAATGCAGTTTTGTTCCAAAGATCGAGTGAATTCTAAAAACACCTTTATAATTGAAATGGGGCAATTTTTGACGAAGATATGGCCATTTATTTCAAGGTAGACCCTATTTAATGCTTTCCATATATTTTCTATTTATCGAAGAATATCCCTTAATATCTTTCTTAGATGAGTCGGAAGTCAAATTATTTTAATGCAGTTTTGTTCCAAAGATCAAGTGAATTCTAAAAACACCTTTATAATTGAAATGGGGCAATTTTTGACAAAGATATGGCCATTTATTTCAAGGTTGACACTATTTAATGCTTTCCATATATTTTCTATTTATCGAAGAATATCCCTTAATATCTTTCTTATATGAGTCGGAAGTCAAATTATTTTAATGCAGTTTTGTTCCAAAGATCAAGTGAATTCTAAAAACACCTTTATAATTGAAATGGGGCAATTTTTGACGAAGATATGGCCATTTATTTCAAGGTAGACACTATTTAATGCTTTCCATATATTTTCTATTTATCGAAGAATATCCCTTAATATCTTTCTTAGATGAGTCGGAAGTCAAATTATTTTAATGCAGTTTTGTTTCAAAGATCAAGTGAATTCTAAAAACACCTTTATAATTGAAATGGGGCAATTTTTGACGAAGATATGGCCATTTATTTCAAGGTAGACCCTATTTAATGCTTTCCATATATTTTCTATTTATCGAATATCCCTTAATATCTTTCTTAGATGAGTCGGAAGTCAAATTATTTTAATGCAGTTTTGTTTCAAAGATCAAGTGAATTCTAAAAACACCTTTATAATTGAAATTGGGCTATTTTAGATGAAGATATGGCCATTTATTTCAAGGTAGACCCTAATTAATGCTTTCCATATATTTTCTATTTATCGAAGAATATTCCTTAATATCTTTCTTAGATGAGTCGGAAGTCAAATTATTTTAATGCAGTTTTGTTCCAAAGATCGAGTGAATTCTAAAAACACCTTTATAATTGAAATGGGGCAATTTTTGACGAAGATATGGCCATTTATTTCAAGGTTGACCCTATTTAATGCTTTCCATATATTTTCTATTTATCGAAGAATATCCCTTAATATCTTTCTTAGATGAGTCGGAAGTCAAATTATTTTAATGCAGTTTTCTTTCAAAGATCGAGTGAATTCTAAAAACACCTTTATAATTGAATGGGGCAAGATATGGCCATTTATTTCAAGGTTCACCCTATTTAATGCTTTCCATATATTTTCTATTTATCGAAGAATATCCCTTAATATCTTTCTTAGATGAGTCGGAAGTCAAATTATTTTAATGCAGTTTTGTTTCAAAGATCAAGTGAATTCTAAAAACACCTTTATAATTGAAGTGGGGCAATTTTTGACGAAGATATGGCCATTTATTTCAAGGTAGACCCTATTTAATGCTTTCCATATATTTTCTATTTATCGAATATCCCTTAATATCTTTCTTAGATGAGTCGGAAGTCAAATTATTTTAATGCAGTTTTGTTCCAAAGATCAAGTGAATTCTAAAAACACCTTTATAATTGAAATTGGGCTATTTTAGATGAAGATATGGCCATTTATTTCAAGGTAGACCCTATTTAATGCTTTCCATATATTTTCTATTTATCGAAGAATATCCCTTAATATCTTTCTTAGATGAGTCGGAAGTCAAATTATTTTAATGCAGTTTTGTTCCAAAGATCAAGTGAATTCTAAAAACACCTTTATAATTGAACTGGGGCAATTTTTGACGAAGATATGGCCATTTATTTCAAGGTAGACCCTATTTAATGCTTTCCATATATTTTCTATTTATCGAAGAATATCCCTTAATATCTTTCTTAGATGAGTCGGAAGTCAAATTATTTTAATGCAGTTTTGTTCCAAAGATCGAGTGAATTCTAAAAACACCTTTATAATTGAAATGGGGCAATTTTTGACGAAGATATGGCCATTTATTTCAAGGTAGACCCTATTTAATGCTTTCCATATATTTTCTATTTATCGAAGAATATCCCTTAATATCTTTCTTAGATGAGTCGGAAGTCAAATTATTTTAATGCAGTTTTGTTTCAAAGATCAAGCGAATTCTAAAAACACCTTTATAATTGAAATGGGGCAATTTTTGACGAAAATATGGCCATTTATTTCAAGGTTGACACTATTTAATGCTTTCCATATATTTTCTATTTATCGAAGAATATCCCTTAATATCTTTCTTATATGAGTCGGAAGTCAAATTATTTTAATGCAGTTTTGTTTCAAAGATCAAGTGAATTCTAAAAACACCTTTATAATTGAAATGGGGCAATTTTTGACGAAGATATGGCCATTTATTTCAAGGTAGACACTATTTAATGCTTTCCATATATTTTCTATTTATCGAAGAATATCCCTTAATATCTTTCTTAGATGAGTCGGAAGTCAAATTATTTTAATGCAGTTTTGTTCCAAAGATTGAGTGAATTCTAAAAACACTTTTATAATTGAAATGGGGCAATTTTTGACGAAGATATGGCCATTTATTTCAAGGTAGACCCTATTTAATGCTTTCCATATATTTTCTATTTATCGAAGAATATCCCTTAATATCTTTCTTAGATGAGTCGGAAGTCAAATTATTTTAATGCAGTTTTGTTTCAAAGATCAAGCGAATTCTAAAAACACCTTTATAATTGAAATTGGGCAATTTTAGATGAAGATATGGCCATTTA
Organism: Drosophila grimshawi; assembly: GCF_018153295.1. Lineage (NCBI taxonomy): Eukaryota > Metazoa > Arthropoda > Insecta > Diptera > Drosophilidae > Drosophila > Drosophila grimshawi. The sequence continues at coordinate 14,881 of NW_025062491.1, read as the reverse complement.
TTTCAAGGTAGACCCTATTTAATGCTTTCCATATATTTTCTATTTATCGAAGAATATCCCTTAATATCTTTCTTAGATGAGTCGGAAGTCAAATTATTTTAATGCAGTTTTGTTTCAAAGATCAAGTGAATTCTAAAAACACCTTTATAATTGAAATTGGGCAATTTTAGATGAAGATATGGCCATTTATTTCAAGGTAGACCCTATTTAATGCTTTCCATATATTTTCTATTTATCGAAGAATATCCCTTAATATATTTCTTAGATGAGTCGGAAGTCAAATTATTTTAATGCAGTTTTGTTTCAAAGATTAAGCGAATTCTAAAAACACCTTTATAATTGAACTGGGGCAATTTTTGACGAAGATATGGCCATTTATTTTAAGGTAGACCCTATTTAATGCTTTCCATATATTTTCTATTTATCGAAGAATATCCCTTAATATCTTTTTTAGATGAGTCGGAAGTCAAATTATTTTAATGCAGTTTTGTTCCAAAGATCAAGTGAATTCTAAAAACACCTTTATAATTGAAATGGGGCAATTTTTGACGAAGATATGGCCATTTATTTCAAGGTAGACCCTATTTAATGCTTTCCATATATTTTCTATTTATCGAAGAATATCCCTTAATATATTTCTTAGATGAGTCGGAAGTCAAATTATTTTAATGCAGTTTTGTTTCAAAGATTAAGCGAATTCTAAAAACACCTTTATAATTGAAGTGGGGCAATTTTTGACGAAGATATGGCCATTTATTTTAAGGTAGACCCTATTTAATGCTTTCCATATATTTTCTATTTATCGAAGAATATCCCTTAATATCTTTCTTAGATGAGTCGGAAGTAAAATTATTTTATTGCAGTTAGTTTCCTAAGATCAAGTGAATTATTAAAACACCTTAATAAGTGAAAAGGGAAAATTATTTACGAAGATATGGCCATTTATTTCAAGGTTGACACTATTTAATGCTTTCCATATATTTTCTATTTATCGAAGAATATCCCATTAATATCAGTGCTTAGATGAGTCGGAAGTCTAAATTATTTTAATGCAGTTTTGTTTCAAAGATCAAGTGAATTCTAAAAACACCTTTATAATTGAAATGGGGCAATTTTTGACGAAGATATGGCCATTTATTTCAAGGTAGACCTTATTTAATGCTTTCCATATATTTTCTATTTATCGAATATCCCTTAATATCTTTCTTAGATGAGTCGGAAGTCAAATTATTTTAATGCAGTTTTGTTTCAAAGTTCAAGTGAATTCTAAAAACACCTTTATAATTGAAATTGGGCTATTTTAGATGAAGATATGGCCATTTATTTCAAGGTAGACCCTATTTAATGCTTTCCATATATTTTCTATTTATCGAAGAATATTCCTTAAGATCTTTCTTAGATGAGTCGGAAGTCAAATTATTTTAATGCAGTTTTGTTCCAAAGATCGAGTGAATTCTAAAAACACCTTTATAATTGAAATGGGGCAATTTTTGACGAAGATATGGCCATTTATTTCAAGGTTGACCCTATTTAATGCTTTCCATATATTTTCTATTTATCGAAGAATATCCCTTTAGATGAGTCGGAAGTCAAATTATTTTAATGCAGTTTTCTTCCAAAGATCGAGGGAATTCTAAAAACACCTTTATAATTGAAATGGGGCAATTTTTGACGAAGATATGGCCATTTATTTCAAGGTAGACCCTATTTAATGCTTTCCATATATTTTCAATTTATCGAAGAATATCCCTTAATATCTTTCTTAGATGAGTCGGAAGTCAAATTATTTTAATGCAGTTTTGTTCCAAAGATCGAGTGAATTCTAAAAACACCTTTATAATTGAAATGGGGCAATTTTTGACGAAGATATGGCCATTTATTTCAAGGTAGACCCTATTTAATGCTTTCCATATATTTTCTATTTATCGAAGAATATCCCTTAATATCTTTCTTAGATGAGTCGGAAGTCAAATTATTTTAATGCAGTTTTGTTTCAAAGATCAAGTGAATTCTAAAAACACCTTTATAATTGAAATGGGGCAATTTTTGACAAAGATATGGCCATTTATTTCAAGGTTGACACTATTTAATGCTTTCCATATATTTTCTATTTATCGAAGAATATCCCTTAATATCTTTCTTATATGAGTCGGAAGTCAAATTATTTTAATGCAGTTTTGTTTCAAAGATCAAGTGAATTCTAAAAACACCTTTATAATTGAAATGGGGCAATTTTTGACGAAGATATGGCCATTTATATCAAGGTAGACACTATTTAATGCTTTCCATATATTTTCTATTTATCGAAGAATATCCCTTAATATCTTTCTTAGATGAGTCGGAAGTCAAATTATTTTAATGCAGTTTTGTTCCAAAGATTGAGTGAATTCTAAAAACACTTTTATAATTGAAATGGGGCAATTTTTGACGAAGATATGGCCATTTATTTCAAGGTAGACCCTATTTAATGCTTTCCATATATTTTCTATTTATCGAAGAATATCCCTTAATATCTTTCTTAGATGAGTCGGAAGTCAAATTATTTTAATGCAGTTTTGTTTCAAAGATCAAGCGAATTCTAAAAACACCTTTATAATTGAAATTGGGCAATTTTAGATGAAGATATGGCCATTTATTTCAAGGTAGACCCTATTTAATGCTTTCCATATATTTTCTATTTATCGAAGAATATCCCTTAATATCTTTCTTAGATGAGTCGGAAGTCAAATTATTTTAATGCAGTTTTGTTTCAAAGATCAAGCGAATTCTAAAAACACCTTTATAATTGAAATTGGGCAATTTTAGATGAAGATATGGCCATTTATTTCAAGGTAGACCCTATTTAATGCTTTCCATATATTTTCTATTTATCGAAGAATATCCCTTAATATCTTTCTTAGATGAGTCGGAAGTCAAATTATTTTAATGCAGTTTTGTTCCAAAGATCAAGTGAATTCTAAAAACACCTTTATAATTGAACTGGGGCAATTTTTGACGAAGATATGGCCATTTATTTCAAGGTTGACCCTATTTAATGCTTTCCATATATTTTCTATTTATCGAAGAATATCCCTTAATATCTTTTTTAGATGAGTCGGAAGTCAAATTATTTTAATGCAGTTTTGTTCCAAAGATCAAGTGAATTCTAAAAACACCTTTATAATTGAAATGGGGCAATTTTTGACGAAGATATGGCCATTTATATCAAGGTAGACCCTATTTAATGCTTTCCATATATTTTCAATTTATCGAAGAATATCCCTTAATATTTTTCTTAGATGAGTCGGAAGTCAAATTATTTTAATGCAGTTTTGTGTCAAAGATTAAGCGAATTCTAAAAACACCTTTATAATTGAAGTGGGGCAATTTTTGACGAAGATATGGCCATTTATTTCAAGGTAGACCCTATTTAATGCTTTCCATATATTTTTTATTTATCGAAGAATATCCCTTAATATCTTTCTTAGATGAGTCGGAAGTCAAATTATTTTAATGCAGTTTTGTTCCAAAGATCAAGTGAATTCTAAAAACACCTTTATAATTGAAATGAGGCAATTTTTGACGAAGATATGGCCATTTATTTCAAGGTAGACCCTATTTAATGCTTTCCATATATTTTCTATTTATCGAAGAATATCCCTTAATATCTTTCTTAGATGAGTCGAAAGTCAAATTATTTTAATGCAGTTTTGTTCCAAAGATCGAGTGAATTCTAAAAACACCTTTATAATTGAAATGGGGCAATTTTTGACGAAGATATGGCCATTTATTTCAAGGTAGACCCTATTTAATGCTTTCCATATATTTTCTATTTATCGAAGAATATCCCTTAATATCTTTCTTAGATGAGTCGGAAGTCAAATTATTTTAATGCAGTTTTGTTCCAAAGATCAAGTGAATTCTAAAAACACCTTTATAATTGAAATTGGGCAATTTTCGATGAAGATATGGCCATTTATATCAAGGTAGACCCTATTTAATGCTTTCCATATATTTTCTATTTATCGAAGAATATCCCTTAATATCTTTCTTAGATGAGTCGAAAGTCAAATTATTTTAATGCAGTTTTGTTCCAAAGATCGAGTGAATTCTAAAAACACCTTTATAATTGAAATGGGGCAATTTTTGACGAAGATATGGCCATTTATTTCAAGGTAGACCCTATTTAATGCTTTCCATATATTTTCTATTTATCGAAGAATATCCCTTAATATCTTTCTTAGATGAGTCGGAAGTCAAATTATTTTAATGCAGTTTTGTTCCAAAGATCAAGTGAATTCTAAAAACACCTTTATAATTGAAATTGGGCAATTTGAGATGAAGATATGGCCATTTATATCAAGGTAGACCCTATTTAATGCTTTCCATATATTTTCTATTTATCGAAGAATATCCCTTAATATCTTTTTTAGATGAGTCGGAAGTCAAATTATTTTAATGCAGTTTTGTTCCAAAGATTAAGCGAATTCTAAAAACACCTTTATAATTGAAATGGGGCAATTTTTGACGAAGATATGGCCATTTATTTCAAGGTAGACCCTATTTAATGCTTTCCATATATTTTCTATTTATCGAAGAATATCCCTTTATATCTTTTTTAGATGAGTCGGAAGTCAAATTATTTTAATGCAGTTTTGATTCAAAGATTAAATGAATTCTAAAAACACCTTTATAATTGAAGTGGGGCAATTTTTGACGAATATATGGCCATTTATTTCAAGGTAGACCCTATTTAATGCTTTCCGTATATTTTCTATTTATCGAATATCCCTTAATATCTTTCTTAGATGAGTCGGAAGTCAAATTATTTTAATGCAGTTTTGTTCCAAAGATCAAGTGAATTCTAAAAACACCTTTATAATTGAAATGGGGCAATTTTTGACGAAGATATGGCCATTTATTTCAAGGTAGACCCTATTTAATGCTTTCCATATATTTTCTATTTATCGAAGAATATCCCTTAATATTTTTCTTAGATGAGTCGGAAGTCAAATTATTTTATTGCAGTTTTGTTTCAAAGATTAAGCGAATTCTAAAAACACCTTTATAATTGAAGTGGGGCAATTTTTGACGAAGATATGGCCATTTATTTCAAGGTAGACCCTATTTAATGCTTTCCATATATTTTCTATTTATCGAAGAATATCCCTTAATATCTTTCTTAGATGAGTCGGAAGTCAAAATATTTTAATGCAGTTTTTTTCCAAAGATCAAGTGAATTCTAAAAACACCTTTATAATTGAAATGGGGCAATTTTTGACGAAGATATGGCCATTTATTTCAAGGTAGACCCTATTTAATGCTTTCCATATATTTTATATTTATCGAAGAATATCCCTTAATATCTTTCTTAGATGAGTCGGAAGTCAAATTATTTTAATGCAGTTTTGTTCCTAAGATCAAGTGAATTCTAAAAACACTTTTATAAGTGAAATGGGGCAATTTTTGACAAAGATATGGCCATTTATTTCAAGGTAGACCCTATTTAATGCTTTCCATATATTTTCTATTTATCGAAGAATATCCCTTAATATCTTTCTTAGATGAGTCGGAAGTCAAATTATTTTAATGCAGTTTTGTTCCAAAGATCAAGTGAATTCTAAAAACACCTTTATAATTGAAATGGGGCAATTTTTGACGAAGATATGGCCATTTATTTCAAGGTAGACACTATTTAATGCTTTCCATATATTTTCTATTTATCGAAGAATATCCCTTAATATCTTTCTTAGATGAGTCGGAAGTCAAATTATTTTAATGCAGTTTTGTTTCAAAGATCAAGCGAATTCTAAAAACACCTTTATAATTGAAATGGGGCAATTTTTGACGAAGATATGGCCATTTATTTCAAGGTAGACCCTATTTAATGCTTTCCATATATTTTCCATTTATCGAATATCCCTTAATATCTTTCTTAGATGAGTCGGAAGTCAAATTATTTTAATGCAGTTTTGTTCCAAAGATCAAGTGAATTCTAAAAACACCTTTATAATTGAAATTGGGCTATTTTAGATGAAGATATGGCCATTTATTTCAAGGTAGACCCTATTTAATGCTTTCCATATATTTTCTATTTATCGAAGAATATCCCTTAATATCTTTTTTAGATGAGTCGGAAGTCAAATTATTTTAATGCAGTTTTGTTCCCAAGTGAATTCTAAAAACACCTTTATAATTGAACTGGGGCAATTTTTGACGAAGATATGGCCATTTATTTCAAGGTAGACCCTATTTAATGCTTTCCATATATTTTCTATTTATCGAAGAATATCCCTTAATATCTTTCTTAGATGAGTCGGAAGTCAAATTATTTTAATGCAGTTTTGTTCCCAAGTGAATTCTAAAAACACCTTTATAATTGAACTGGGGCAATTTTTGACGAAGATATGGCCATTTATTTCAAGGTAGACCCTATTTAATGCTTTCCATATATTTTCTATTTATCGAAGAATATCCCTTAATATCTTTCTTAGATGAGTCGGAAGTCAAATTATTTTAATGCAGTTTTGTTCCAAAGATCAAGTGAATTCTAAAAACACCTTTATAATTGAAATGGGGCAATTTTTGACGAAGATATGGCCATTTATTTCAAGGTAGACACTATTTAATGCTTTCCATATATTTTCTATTTATCGAAGAATATCCCTTAATATCTTTCTTAGATGAGTCGAAAGTCAAATTATTTTAATGCAGTTTTGTTCCAAAGATCGAGTGAATTCTAAAAACACCTTTATAATTGAAATGGGGCAATTTTTGACGAAGATATGGCCATTTATTTCAAGGTAGACCCTATTTAATGCTTTCCATATATTTTCTATTTATCGAAGAATATCCCTTAATATCTTTCTTAGATGAGTCGGAAGTCAAATTATTTTAATGCAGTTTTGTTTCAAAGATCAAGTGAATTCTAAAAACACCTTTATAATTGAAATTGGGCAATTTTAGATGAAGATATGGCCATTTATTTCAAGGTAGATCCTATTTAATGCTTTCCATATATTTTCTATTTATCGAAGAATATCCCTTAATATCTTTCTTAGATGAGTCGGAAGTCAAATTATTTTAATGCAGTTTTGTTCCAAAGATCAAGTGAATTCTAAAAACACCTTTATAATTGAACTGGGGCAATTTTTGACGAAGATATGGCCATTTATTTCAAGGTAGACCCTATTTAATGCTTTCCATATATTTTCTATTTATCGAAGAAGATCCCTTAATATTTTTCTTAGATGAGTCGGAGTTAAATTATTTTAATGCAGTTTTGTTCCAAAGATCAAGTGAATTCTAAAAACACCTTTATAATTGAAATGGGGCAATTTTTGACGAAGATATGGCCATTTATTTCAAGGTAGACCCTATTTAATGCTTTCCATATATTTTCTATTTATCGAAGAATATCCCTTAATATCTTTCTTAGATGAGTCGGAAGTCAAATTATTTTAATGCAGTTTTGTTCCAAAGATCAAGTGAATTCTAAAAACACCTTTATAATTGAAATGGGGCAATTTTTGACGAAGATATGGCCATTTATTTCAAGGTTGACCCTATTTAATGCTTTCCATATATTTTCTATTTATCGAAGAATATTCCTTAATATCTTTCTTAGATGAGTCGGAAGTCAAATTATTTTAATGCAGTTTTGTTCCAAAGATCAAGTGAATTCTAAAAACACCTTTATAATTGAAAATGGGCAATTTTAGATGAAGATATGGCCATTTATTTCAAGGTAGACCCTATTTAATGCTTTCCATATATTTTCTATTTATCGAAGAATATCCCTTAATATCTTTCTTAGATGAGTCGGAAGTCAAATTATTTTAGTGCAGTTTTGTTCCAAAGATCAAGTGAATTCTAAAAACACCTTTATAATTGAAATGGGGCAATTTTTGACGAAGATATGGCCATTTATTTCAAGGTTGACCCTATTTAATGCTTTCCATATATTTTCTATTTATCGAAGAATATTCCTTAATATCTTTCTTAGATGAGTCGGCAGTCAAATTATTTTAATGCAGTTTTGTTCCAAAAATCAAGTGAATTCTAAAAACACCCTTATAATTGAAATTGGGCAATTTTAGATGAAGATATGGCCATTTATTTCAAGGTAGACCCTATTTAATGCTTTCCATATATTTTCTATTTATCGAAGAATATCCCTTAATATCTTTCTTAGATGAGTCGGAAGTCAAATTATTTTAATGCAGTTTTGTTCCAAAGATCAAGTGAATTCTAAAAACACCTTTATAATTGAAATGGGGCAATTTTTGACGAAGATATGGCCATTTATTTCAAGGTAGACCCTATTTAATGCTTTCCATATATTTTCTATTTATCGAAGAATATCCCTTAATATCTTTCTTAGATGAGTCGGAAGTCAAATTATTTTAATGCAGTTTTGTTCCAAAGATCAAGTGAATTCTAAAAACACCTTTATAATTGAAATTGGGCAATTTTCGATGAAGATATGGCCATTTATATCAAGGTAGACCCTATTTAATGCTTTCCATATATTTTCTATTTATCGAAGAATATCCCTTAATATCTTTTTTAGATGAGTCGGAAGTCAAATTATTTTAATGCAGTTTTGTTCCAAAGATTAAGCGAATTCGAAAAACACCTTTATAATTGAAGTGGGGCAATTTTTGACGAAGATATGGCCATTTATTTCAAGGTAGACACTATTTAATGCTTTCCATATATTTTCTATTTATCGAAGAATATCCCTTAATATCTTTCTTAGATGAGTCGGAAGTCAAATTATTTTAATGCAGTTTTGTTTCAAAGATTAAGCGAATTCTAAAAACACCTTTATAATTGAAGTTAGGCAATTTTTGACGAAGATATGGCCATTTATTTCAAGGTAGACCATATTTAATGCTTTCCATATATTTTCTATTTATCGAAGAATATCCCTTAATATCTTTTTTAGATGAGTCAAAACGTCAAAATATTTTAATGCAGTTTTGTTCCAAAGATCAAGTGAATTCTAAAAACACCTTTATAATTGAAATGGGGCAATTTTTGACGAAGATATGGCCATTTATTTCAAGGTAGACCCTATTTAATGCTTTCCATATATTTTCTATTTATCGAAGAATATCGCCTCATATCTTTCTTAGATGAGTCGGAAGTCAAATTATTTTAATGCAGTTTTGTTCCAAAGATCAAGTGAATTCTAAAAACACCTTTATAATTGAAATGGGGCAATTTTTGACGAAGATATGGCCATTTATTTCAAGGTTGACACTATTTAATGCTTTCCATATATTTTCTATTTATCGAAGAATATCCCTTAATATCTTTCTTATATGAGTCGGAAGTCAAATTATTTTAATGCAGTTTTGTTCCAAAGATCAAGTGAATTCTAAAAACACCTTTATAATTGAAATGGGGCAATTTTTGACGAATATATGGCCATTTATTTCAAGGTAGACACTATTTAATGCTTTCCATATATTTTCTATTTATCGAAGAATATCCCTTAATATCTTTCTTAGATGAGTCGGAAGTCAAATTATTTTAATGCAGTTTTGTTCCAAAGATCAAGTGAATTCTAAAAACACATTTATAATTGAAATGGGGCAATTTTTGACGAAGATATGGCCATTTATTTCAAGGTAGACCCTATTTAATGCTTTCCATATATTTTCTATTTATCGAAGAATATCCCTTAATATTTTTCTTAGATGAGTCGGAAGTCAAATTATTTTAATGCAGTTTTATTTCAAAGATCGAGCGAATTCTAAAAACACCTTTATAATTGAAGTGGGGCAATTTTTGACGAAGATATGGCCATTTATTTCAAGGTAGACCCTATTTAATGCTTTCCATATATTTTCTATTTATCGAAGAATATCCCTTAATATCTTTCTTAGATGAGTCGGAAGTCAAAATATTTTAATGCAGTTTTTTTCCAAAGATCAAGTGAATTCTAAAAACACCTTTATAATTGAAATGGGGCATTTTTTGACGAAGATATGGCCATTTATTTCAAGGTAGACCCTATTTAATGCTTTCCATATATTTTATATTTATCGAAGAATATCCCTTAATATCTTTCTTAGATGAGTCGGAAGTCAAATTATTTTAATGCAGTTTTGTTCCTAAGATCAAGTGAATTCTAAAAACACCTTTATAATTGAAATGGGGCAATTTTTGACAAAGATATGGCCATTTATTTCAAGGTTGACACTATTTAATGCTTTCCATATATTTTCTATTTATCGAAGAATATCCCTTAATATCTTTCTTATATGAGTCGGAAGTCAAATTATTTTAATGCAGTTTTGTTCCAAAGATCAAGTGAATTCTAAAAACACCTTTATAATTGAAATGGGGCAATTTTTGACGAAGATATGGCCATTTATTTCAAGGTAGACACTATTTAATGCTTTTCATATATTTTCTATTTATCGAAGAATATCCCTTAATATCTTTCTTAGATGAGTCGGAAGTCAAATTATTTTAATGCAGTTTTGTTTCAAAGATCGAGTGAATTCTAAAAACACCTTTATAATTGAAATGGGGCAATTTTTGACGAAGATATGGCCATTTATTTCAAGGTAGACCCTATTTAATGCTTTCCATATATTTTCTTTTTTATCGAATATCCCTTAATATCTTTCTTAGATGAGTCGGAAGTCAAATTATTTTAATGCAGTTTTGTTCCAAAGATCAAGTGAATTCTAAAAACACCTTTATAATTGAAATTGGGCTATTTTAGATGAAGATATGGCCATTTATTTCAAGGTAGACCCTATTTAATGCTTTCCATATATTTTCTATTTATCGAAGAATATCCCTTAATATCTTTTTTAGATGAGTCGGAAGTCAAATTATTTTAATGCAGTTTTGTTCCCAAGTGAATTCTAAAAACACCTTTATAATTGAACTGGGGCAATTTTTGACGAAGATATGGCCATTTATTTCAAGGTAGACCCTATTTAATGCTTTCCATATATTTTCTATTTATCGAAGAATATCCCTTAATATCTTTCTTAGATGAGTCGGAAGTCAAATTATTTTAATGCAGTTTTGTTCCCAAGTGAATTCTAAAAACACCTTTATAATTGAACTGGGGCAATTTTTGACGAAGATATGGCCATTTATTTCAAGGTAGACCCTATTTAATGCTTTCCATATATTTTCTATTTATCGAAGAATATCCCTTAATATCTTTCTTAGATGAGTCGGAAGTCAAATTATTTTAATGCAGTTTTGTTCCAAAGATCAAGTGAATTCTAAAAACACCTTTATAATTGAAATGGGGCAATTTTTGACGAAGATATGGCCATTTATTTCAAGGTAGACACTATTTAATGCTTTCCATATATTTTCTATTTATCGAATATCCCTTAATATCTTTCTTAGATGAGTCGGAAGTCAAATTATTTTAATGCAGTTTTGTTCCAAAGATCAAGTGAATTCTAAAAACACCTTTATAATTGAAATGGGGCAATTTTTGACGAAGATATGGCCATTTATTTCAAGGTAGACCCTATTTAATGCTTTCCATATATTTTCTATTTATCGAAGAATATCCCTTAATATCTTTCTTAGATGAGTCGGAAGTCAAATTATTTTAATGCAGTTTTGTTTCAAAGATCAAGTGAATTCTAAAAACACCTTTATAATTGAAATTGGGCAATTTTAGATGAAGATATGGCCATTTATTTCAAGGTAGATCCTATTTAATGCTTTCCATATATTTTCTATTTATCGAAGAATATCCCTTAATATCTTTCTTAGATGAGTCGGAAGTCAAATTATTTTAATGCAGTTTTGTTCCAAAGATCAAGTGAATTCTAAAAACACCTTTATAATTGAACTGGGGCAATTTTTGACGAAGATATGGCCATTTATTTCAAGGTAGACCCTATTTAATGCTTTCCATATATTTTCTATTTATCGAAGAAGATCCCTTAATATTTTTCTTAGATGAGTCGGAAGTTAAATTATTTTAATGCAGTTTTGTTCCAAAGATCAAGTGAATTCTAAAAACACCTTTATAATTGAAATGGGGCAATTTTTGACGAAGATATGGCCATTTATTTCAAGGTAGACCCTATTTAATGCTTTCCATATATTTTCTATTTATCGAAGAATATCCCTTAATATCTTTCTTAGATGAGTCGGAAGTCAAATTATTTTAATGCAGTTTTGTTTCAAAGATCAAGTGAATTCTAAAAACACCTTTATAATTGAAATTGGGCAATTTTTGACGAAGATATGGCCATTTATTTCAAGGTAGACACTATTTAATGCTTTCCATATATTTTCTATTTATCGAAGAATATTCCTTAATATCTTTCTTAGATGAGTCGGAAGTCAAATTATTTTAATGCAGTTTTATTCCAAAGATCAAGTGAATTCTAAAAACACCTTTATAATTGAAAATGGGCAATTTTAGATGAAGATATGGCCATTTATTTCAAGGTAGACCCTATTTAATGCTTTCCATATATTTTCTATTTATCGAAGAATATCCCTTAATACCTTTCTTAGATGCAGTCGGAAGTCAAATTATTTATAAGTGCAGTTTTGTTCCAAAGATCAAGCGAATTCTAAAAACACCTTTATAATTGAAATGGGGCAATTTTTGACGAAGATATGGCCATTTATTTCAAGGTAGACCCTATTTAATGCTTTCCATATATTTTCTATTTATCGAAGAATATTCCTTAATATCTTTCTTAGATGAGTCGGAAGTCAAATTATTTTAATGCAGTTTTGTTCCAAAAATCAAGTGAATTCTAAAAACACCCTTATAATTGAAATTGGGCAATTTTAGATGAAGATATGGCCATTTATTTCAAGGTAGACCCTATTTAATGCTTTCCATATATTTTCTATTTATCGAAGAATATCCCTTAATATCTTTCTTAGATGAGTCGGAAGTCAAATTATTTTAATGCAGTTTTGTTCCAAAGATCAAGTGAATTCTAAAAACACCTTTATAATTGAAATGGGGCAATTTTTGACGAAGATATGGCCATTTATTTCAAGGTAGACACTATTTAATGCTTTCCATATATTTTCTATTTATCGAAGAATATCCCTTAATATCTTTCTTAGATGAGTCGAAAGTCATATTATTTTAATGCAGTTTTTGTTCCAAAGATTGAGTGAATTCTAAAAACACCTTTATAATTGAAATGGGGCAATTTTTGACGAAGATATGGCCATTTATTTCAAGGTAGACCCTATTTAATGCTTTCCATATATTTTCTATTTATCGAAGAATATCCCTTAATATCTTTCTTAGATGAGTCGGAAGTCAAATTATTTTATTGCAGTTTTGTTCCAAAGATCAAGTGAATTCTAAAAACACCTTTATAATTGAACTGGGGCAATTTTTGACGAAGATATGGCCATTTATTTCAAGGTAGACCCTATTTAATGCTTTCCATATATTTTCTATTTATCGAAGAATATCCCTTAATATTTTTCTTAGATGAGTCGGAAGTTAAATTATTTTAATGCAATTTTGTTCCAAAGATCAAGTGAATTCTAAAAACACCTTTATAATTGAAATGGGGCAATTTTTGACGAAGATATGGCCATTTATTTCAAGGTAGACCCTATTTAATGCTTTCCATATATTTTCTATTTATCGAAGAATATCCCTTAATATCTTTCTTAGATGAGTCGGAAGTCAAATTATTTTAATGCAGTTTTGTTCCAAAGATCAAGTGAATTCTAAAAACACCTTTATAATTGAAATGGGGCAATTTTTGACGAAGATATGGCCATTTATTTCAAGGTTGACCCTAATTAATGCTTTCCATATATTTTCTATTTATCGAAGAATATTCCTTAATATCTTTCTTAGATGAGTCGGAAGTCAAATTATTTTAATGCAGTTTTGTTCCAAAAATCAAGTGAATTCTAAAAACACCTTTATAATTGAAAATGGGCAATTTTAGATGAAGATATGGCCATTTATTTCAAGGTAGACCCTATTTAATGCTTTCCATATATTTTCTATTTATCGAAGAATATCCCTTAATATCTTTCTTAGATGAGTCGGAAGTCAAATTATTTTAGTGCAGTTTTGTTCCAAAGATCAAGTGAATTCTAAAAACACCTTTATAATTGAAATGGGGCAATTTTTGACGAAGATATGGCCATTTATTTCAAGGTTGACCCTATTTAATGCTTTCCATCTATTTTCTATTTATCGAAGAATATTCCTTAATATCTTTCTTAGATGAGTCGGAAGTCAAATTATTTTAATGCAGTTTTGTTCCAAAAATCAAGTGAATTCTAAAAACACCCTTATAATTGAAATTGGGCAATCTTAGATGAAGATATGGCCATTTATTTCAAGGTAGACCCTATTTAATGCTTTCCATATATTTTCTATTTATCGAAGAATATCCCTTAATATCTTTCTTAGATGAGTCGGAAGTCAAATTATTTTATTGCAGTTTTGTTCCAAAGATCAAGTGAATTCTAAAAACACCTTTATAATTGAACTGGGGCAATTTTTGACGAAGATATGGCCATTTATTTCAAGGTAGACCCTATTTAATGCTTTCCATATATTTTCTATTTATCGAAGAATATCCCTTAATATTTTTCTTAGATGAGTCGGAAGTTAAATTATTTTAATGCAATTTTGTTCCAAAGATCAAGTGAATTCTAAAAACACCTTTATAATTGAAATGGGGCAATTTTTGACGAAGATATGGCCATTTATTTCAAGGTTGACCCTAATTAATGCTTTCCATATATTTTCTATTTATCGAAGAATATTCCTTAATATCTTTCTTAGATGAGTCGGAAGTCAAATTATTTTAATGCAGTTTTGTTCCAAAGATCAAGTGAATTCTAAAAACACCTTTATAATTGAAATGGGGCAATTTTTGACGAAGATATG